>NC_091436.1:60018787-60233787 GCF_964237555.1 Oryctolagus cuniculus
ATAGCAGAGAGCTAGATGGGAAATGGAACAGCCAGGACTCGAACCGGCACCCATATGGGATGCTGACACTGCAGGCAGCGGCGGCTTTACCCACTATGCCACAACGCTGGCCCCAGCCCCTGTTCTTTAATAATTTTTAAAAAAATAGTGGTATCTGAAAGCTTTTCTTAAAAAAGATGCAATTTATACAACCCAACCTCCTGACTATATACAGACCGATATTTCACTTTCTCATTCCTGGAATAAGAAAGCACTATGGTAGCCATGACATAAAATCAAATTGTAAGACATAAGGCCAAGCTTTCTGTAAAGATCTTACTTTTCATCATTTTCCAAATAAGCAATACTGATTTCCCCCGAGAAGAGCCCAAGCTTTGTTTAGCTTAACGATCAGGGCTGTTTGGGCAGAACTCAAATCTGTCCTCGCCCCTCATCACTCTGAAACCTCAGGGTGCAGTAGGAACCGCCCCGCAGTCTGGGAGCCCCAGCCCTATCCAGCTAAGCTACTCCTGACAACATCGAGAGCCCCTTAGTGGAATGAAGCTCTTGGTGGGTGACTTACGGGGGAGCTTAATGCAGGGACTGGCACGGAGAGCTGGGCAGGTTTCAGGGAATCCGCGGGGCTCTAGTGGGAGCAGGGGAGTTGTCACTGCCCCTGCAGCTACAGAGGCGGGAGAGCAATGGCTCCTGGAGCCTGCGAGGGCTGCCAGCGCACACCAGTTACTCAGTTCTGGAAGCATTTAAGTAGGGTTGGGTTCATCCTGAGGCCTCACTCTGTGCCTTGTAGACAGCTGTGTTCTCCCCCTGTCTTTACATGGGGTCTCCTTTGTGTGCTCATGTGACTGCGTCTCCAGCTCCTGACCCGCCGGGTTTTAGGGCCCACCCATATGGCGTCGCAGTCACATTTTGAGGGACTGGAGATGGGGGCTTCAGCCGAGGAATTGGAGGGACACAATTCAGCTCCTTTTGGTGGCTGTGAGCAGAGCAACTGTGATGACATGAACTATGGAGAGAGAGAAAGATGGAAGGTGTCCTGCACACTGCGCCTCCCACCCTGTCCACCTCGGCAGCAGGGGATAGTTTAGATGCTGCGATGATAATAGTTACTGTAGACCAAGTGCTTATCCCACACCTGGCAGTAGGACATTAATCCTCACCCCGAAAGGAGGTTTATTAGCCACATGTTACAAACGAAGATAATAGGATGGAATTTCATGGACATTTCCAAAGTCACGCAGGTGGGTGTGCCAGAGCCAAGGGCAGAACCCAAGCTGACCGAATCTTCGCCATTCTGGCCCTGTATTTTTCCTCTCCCATATAACAGAACTGGGGTATGCACACAGCCACGGAGAGCTGCAGAAGCTGCCCCAGGATGGCTAATGCAGCCATTGGCCGCCACACATTTTACAACCGGAGTTATCCAAACCAACAATGTTCCATCATTAAAGAGGCACCCTTCAAACTCATGTTGGTCCTGTACTTATTTGATAGTTCAGGAGCTCAAGGTATCTTTTTCATAAGAAGCCTGCAGTCAGACTGAGGAGACAAGGTAGACATAAATGAGACACTTAGTACATGGAAGAATGTCACAATAATGTGTTAGCTGTCCAGTACCGCTGTGAACCTGAAGGGGCACAGTTAGGTGACATGAGCAAGAGGAGGAGGAGGTCACTGTGGGGAAAGAACTCCCAAGGCAGGGAGGCCTAAGCTGTGCTAATGAGGGAGTAGACAGGGCACGTGGGGAAAGAGATCATAGGTGGCACAGAAAGTTTGCTGAATTGCTGTCACTCGACTCCATCTGTCCTCAGCAGCAGAGTGACATTTTAGGACAATTAATTTGGGAGCAGTGTGGCTGAACCAAGTGACATCTCCCAGAGAACATTCTCCCTGAGCCACCCATTCCAGTGTGTGATACCCCTTCCAATCAAGAGTGCCTGTACACACACACATACACTTCTACACTCATGCACATACACACACCCACCCACACACACTCACATAGTGTCTGTGCTGCAGTACACACCCGAGCCCAAGAAAGACCTTCTGATTTGGTCTTCTATAAAGCAGAGAGTGAGTTATTTTTCCCTCTTTGTATATCCTTCCAAAGACTTGAAGACTGATATTAAATATCAGTCTTTTCAAGGCCCAAGAGCTGTACTTCTTAACTTTCATCATAAACCTTTTCCTTGCCTTCTCAGTAATTGTTTCTGTGACTGTTGCTTGGATCTGCTCCAAGTTTCACGCAATCGTTTTGAAACGCGTAGATGGAAACTGGACATAATACCTTAGTAATGACCTAACTCATGCAAGTGAGCAGGGCAGCTGTGTCCCAGTTCTTGTGTACCACACATCCACTGAACGTTCCAGAAGTAGGCTTGCCTTTCGAATTTTCAAATTCTAGATACACGTCTAAAACTGTATGGATATGGCTGGCTTCCGTCCAATGTGGTGGTGTCCTGGGTCCCTCAGATTTTTTTAAAGCAACTACCTAGAGCGTCAGAAACATTTTTCTAGGTACCACTGCATCCTAGTGATGAATTACAGCGTGGAAATCGGGACTATTTGAAGAGCACTCTACTTTTGTTTTGTCGACTTTGGTGCTCCCGCTGCACAAAGCACTGCTGTGTGGGTTTGGAGTAGGCGCTCTGCACCTCCAGAGAGCTTTTCACCAAGGACCACCTCCCCCTTCTCTGCCTTGCAGATCGACATATTTGAGGACAGAATCCGAGGCATCGATATCATTAAGTGGATGGAGCGCTACCTAAGGGATGTAAGTGCATGCTCAGACTCTGCAGCAAGACAATGGCTCGTGAAGTTATTTTTACGAAAGCAGCGCTGGCACGCCCACCTGCGTCTGAAGCCCAGCTCCTCCCTCGGACGTGGAGAGGAAGGATGGGGTTGCCCTCCTGGACAGGCACAGGCAGGAAATTACAGTCAAACCAGACACAGGTGGTTGATAACAATCAGAGCAAACAAATTTTTTTTTTTTTTTTTTTTTTTTTGTGACCAGAATAGGAAAGGAGGAAATGAAGGTGGGAGTGGGGAGGGAGCGACAGAATGCAATTTAATCCGAGGCCACCCCACGTGTTTTGTAGGATGGGGCCAGAGAGCACTTGGCCCCCGAGGCACCCCCTTGCCGCCCCTCCATGATTTGTTTTCCACTGACAGAATCCATACCGGCCACCGGGACACTTTGTGCTGTAACAAGATAGAAATTGATTGCTGCCGGCGTGTCCGTGTCCACCAGTGGGGGCGGGGGGGGGGGGCCTGTGGCTGCTCCTCCTTTTGTCTGCAGCCCGATGTTGGCTTTGTGCCCGAGGGTCCGCGGCTGACGCCCCGCGCGCGCCAGTGCCCACGCAGGCCAGGCAGGACCGGTGGCCCGGGGTAGCGCCTGACAGCCCGGCTCCAGCTGCGGCCAGGGCGGGAGGCAGGGCTGGATTTCAGCGCCTTTCTGCCCGGGTGCAGACTCACTTAATGATTCAGGCTCTCATTAGCCAGTGTGCTAACGCAGCTTGTGGGAAATGGTGGGCGAGGCACATCTGTAGCCCTGCGCGGTGGAGGGGGACGGGGAGGCAGAGGGGAGAAGCCGAGCGGCTGCGTGCCTGTCACTTTCCACGCAGGGGGCGCCCGACCCTCCATCTGGGAGGGTGTCCGTGAGCGCTTGCAGCCCTGCTGGCCGCTGTCCAGCCTGCCTTCACCAAATGGACCACACTTTCCACTTCCATAAACATGTTCCCCCCCTTCTCATTAACAGAAGACAGTGATGATAATCGTGGCAATCAGCCCCAAATACAAACAGGATGTGGAAGGCGCTGAGTCGCAGCTGGACGAGGATGAGCATGGCTTACATACTAAGTACATCCATCGCATGGTGAGTGGGGAGGGGACACGGCACCTCACTGGCCCTGGGCCCTGGGCACTCGCTCTTCACTGGGGACCAACTGAAGGCGGCGTGATGCCTGCTGAAGGACCCCGCCCCCATCAAGGGGGATGTCAGTGGTGGCTCTGTCTACCTATGGGACCACGTGCCAGTCACCACATCTCCAAGGTTCAGTGTTCCTATCAATAACAGGAGGAGATCAGCCTGTGACAGCTTGAGATCCCAGATGCTGGGAAGCAGTGTTTGCTGGTTTGGTTGTTGGCTAACCAATGTGAAGTCCCAGCAGGGTGGACGGCAGGGCCGTCGTGAGGAGAGGGGGGCTCCTGTGGCCGTGTCACATTCTGTCCCCTGCCTTCTCCGTGAGGTCGGGGGTGGGGGTAGTGAAGAGCATGTGCCGTTGTGCCAGGCAGGGCTGGGCTCAAATTTGGCTTCCTTCTGTACAGGGCGTGTGACTGTGCCCCAGCTGTTTCCAGCTCTCTGTGCCACAGCACCCCGCGGAATGGGTCACTACGTGGAATGACACGTGGGACGTGTCTGGCACATGTCGGGGGTTTAATCAAGGGAAGGGGCCATTCTTTGCTCATGGTACATGGGGAACTGTCCACTGCCGGACCTGGACTATGGGGCCTGCACCACTGAAACCCCGTGGGAGAAATGTGGAGATTAGACTCGCTCCGCCTGATCATGGGTGCTGTGGACACAGTTTCTGCCAGACCTGTGGCTGTCAAAACTGTCCTGATGGGTGCCTGTACGTGCTGGGGCAGGGGTCCTGGCTCTGGGCCTCCCTTCCTCCCCTCAGCCAGAGCTGGTTTGCCTTTCTCAGGCTTGTTTGTTTACCAAGGATTCTGACATTTTAAAAAGGCTTGGGCAAAATCACAGGACCACAGCTCGTGAGATCCATTTCAGCCCTGATGTGCAGCGGTGGGGGAGGGCTCCTGGAATGGGTGGGAGGGATCACTGGCTGAGACCGGGAGATGGGCGTGGAGCGGAAGTGGCCCAGATGGAGTGAGTGGGCAACCTTGGGACATGCAGCTTTACCCTGGGGGGATGTGCAGGTGACCACCCCCCCAGGACTGTGCTGTGTGTCAGGAACACAGGAATAGGGCAGGCTAGGGCAGTGGGTGTTCTCCATCAGAATCTTCAGGGTCTCTCTATCTCTCTCTCTCCTTCCCCCTCTCTCTCTCTCTCTCTCTCTTCATCCACTGAGTACAGACCACTCATTTGAGCCCAAAACCAACCCAAAGTAAAACGGAGGCCAAGTGGCGAAGTTAAGGCTAAGGAAGCAGGAGAGAATTCTGCCTCCTGCTCTGGCCTCCCCTAGCCTGACAGCCATGGCGAGGGCCCAGAGAAGGCCCCACTTTTGGAGGTAAACAGGTCTTGGGGCTGCTCTGGGAGATGCCACCCCTTAGCTGGCTTGTCCATGTCGGTATGGCCCCAGAGTACCTGTGTCCTGTCTGCATCCCTGCCAATCCCAGGTCCCGACAGCTGGTGCACGGGAGGGCTCGAGGCCCCTGCCGTTCCTGAGGGTACTGTGCAGCTCTGCGGGTGCATTGCACAGCCAGGCAGTGGCACACAGCTCGGCCTCAGAGCTTGCCTAGCGCAGCCAGCTGTGATCAGATTGTCTCCAAGCTTGGCTTCCTGGGTAATGATGTCTTGGGCCCTTCCTTATCCCCTGAAGGAGTTGAAGAGGCTAAGTACAGAAGCTCTTTCTTGCCCCCACCCCCGGCTGACTTGCTGCCCCTCCAGGCCACAGAAAACCCTGAGACAGTAAGAACATGACTGTGACAGTGCGAAGAGATACCCAGGAGTAATTGCATCGTGGAGCAAACTGCTTCACAGAAAGCCAGCAGCTGGAAGAATGAGGCATCATTAAAATGCGCTACTGCCGGCCGATCCCTCAACACTCGGGGTAGCCCAGCAGCCAAACCAGCTGTCCAGCACACGGTGGCCTAGAAGTGAGAACCCAAACCCAGGTCACTCTTGGCTTATGAACACTGTGCTGCTTCTCTGATGGGTTTACCGTCTGCTCTGTGGTTGGCTCGGTCCTTTTGTGGCCCAGTTCCTTGGATCACTTGAAAACACGTTTTTGGTGCTGTCTTCTGATGTTTGAAGGGAGCTGGTTCTGAGAAGCCTCGTGGAGGATTTGTGTGTGCTGTAAATGTGATGGTGCGTGTGTGCCTGCCAGTATGTGAGGCTGTGTGTTTACGAGGAGTTTCTATGGTGATTTCAATAACCAGTTGTCGCCACTGACACTTTTCTGCTTTGATTCTCATGCACAGTGAAGACTTCTCAGTTATAAAAATCAATGGGGAGATGAAATCGCTGGGAACACATCATTCCTCTTCTCCTTGTCTCCAGATGACTGAAAGCTTTGTGCTGGTCGCAGGATTTGGGAGGCACTAACTCCCCTGATATTGAAAATTCTGATTTTGATAGAGTTCTTGGCAGCTAAGACTTCTTGGGCCACCACAGTGGCAGTGCAAATTGGAAGGGCAGTGGGGAACCTAGAAACTTGGCACATGGAGCGATTCACAGGGGGGCTCCCTGCCTCCCTGCCCGGCCTGCCCTTGACTGGCTGCTGTGGGTCACCAGCCGATCCCAGTTGGTATTCACTTATACTGTTCCCTTCCCTGAGAAGATCCTTCCCTTCTGCTCTGTTCCCCCTACTTGCCCCAAGTCCGCTCTTTCATTATCCAAATGACCCCTCTGTTGAAACTGCTCTAGAAATCCCTGCTACAGATTGGATGGCCCCTATCTGGGCTCCCAAAGCAACTGTTCATGCTCATCATGCCACACCGTGGCTGGTAATTTACCTGTCTTCCTGCTCGCTGCTGCTGGCTTTGAGAGAATAGGTACTGTCTCACCGGTGTTCTGCACAACTGCCAATCCAAAACATAAAAATAAAAGTCCAGATTTGAGGGTGTTTGGCCTAGTAGTTGAGACACCTGTAGCCCACATTAGAGTGCATGAATTTGATTCCTGGCACCAGCTCCTGATTCCAACTTCCTGCCAGTTCAGACCTGGGGAGGCCTGAGTAGTAGTTAATGGCTTGAGTAGTTAGGTCCTTGCCACCAACATGGGAGATTTAGATTCTGTCTTAGTTTCTGGCTTCAGCTCCAGCCCAGCCCCAGCCATGTGGATGTGGGCATTTGGGGAATGAACCAGTTGTCTGTCTGGCTGTCTCTCTCTCCTCTCTCTTTCACTTTTTTTTTTTTTTTTTTTTTTTGACAGGCAGAGTGGACAGTGAGAGAGAGAGACAGAGAGAAAGGTCCTCCTTTGCCGTTGGTTTACCCTCCAATGGCCGCCGCGGCCGGCACGCTGAGGCCAGCGCACCACGCTGATCCGAAGGCAGGAGCCAGGTGCTTCTCCTGGTCTCCCATGGGGTGCAGGGCCCAAGCACCTGGGCCATCCTCCACTGCCTTCCCGGGCCACAGCAGAGAGCTGGCCTGGAAGAGGGGCAACCGGGAAAGAATCTGGCACCCCGACCGGGACTAGAACCCAGTGTGCCGGCGCCGCTAGGTGGAGGACTTGCCTATTGAGCCGCGGCGCCGGCCTCTCTCTTTCACTCTTGCTCTCACTCTCTCTGTCTCTTGAATTAAAAAAAAAAATCTTGATTTGTAACATTTATTCCCATGGTATAAATGCTGTTACCATGGCCAGTTTCTTTTTTTTTTTTAACTATTTGTTTATTTTTATTTGAAAGAGTTAGGCAGAGAGAGGCAGAGAGAGACAGAGAGAGAGAGGTCTTCCATCTGCTGGTTCACTCCCCAGATGGCCACAACAGCCAAAGCTGCACCGATCCGAAGCCAGGAACCAGGAGCCAGGAGCTTCTTCCAGGTCTCCCACGCAGGTGCAGGGGCCAAAGCACTTGAGCCATCCTCCACCGCTTTCCATGGCCACAGCAGAGAGCTGGATCGGAAGTGGAGCAGCCGGGACTCGAACCAGCACCCATATGGATGCTGGCACTGCAGCTTAACCCGCTAGGCCACAGCACTGAACCCCAATTTCAGGCTATTAATATGAAGTCCTTGAACACAGAATTGGGAAGAGTGCCCCCCCCAAGCTGATTGCAGCCAACTCTAGCACACCTTCGAGGGCATGCGAATCCTGCAGATCCAAGGGCTTGGTGCAATCACTTTAGTAGGCCATAAATGAGCAAAAGGTAGAGATGCACAAGAGGGAGGGCTTACTATTGTAAATATGTGACACCCAAATAAGGAAACCAGGATGAAAATAGTGTGTGGGCTGGTATGACCCTGGGTATCATTGACTGCGCGTCCTCAGTCCTGAAATTCAACCTTCGTATTTGTCTGGTTTCAGATGCAGATTGAGTTCATAAAACAAGGAAGCATGAACTTCAGATTCATCCCTGTGCTCTTCCCAAATGCAAAGAAGGTAAACAAAGAAACAAACAAAACCCATATAATTCGGTCTTTGGCCTACGTCTGTCACCTGGGATTTTACGTGGAAAACCTTGTCTACCTTTTGTCAAGCCTTTAGCGATAACAGCGTTGCCAGAAAGATCAACAAGTTGTACCACTCGGTTCAGTAGCTCAAATCGGAAAGGTTTGAAAGTATTATCTGATGGGATCGTGGCCGCCCTGACTGCTCAAGCAACCGCTGCCCACAAAGAAGTAGTTTGTGTTTTAACTCACAAAGAGAAAGAGCCCATTCGTTGGGTGCTCCCTATCTCTTGGACAGAGCAGTGAAGCCGTGGGCGTTTTTTGCTGGCTGTTTATGAAGGTATTTGCTGCGTACACTTCAGTTCTCCCAAGTCATGAATGACGGAGTCGAATCTCCAGAGTAACCAAAGTGCACTTGGCTGTGGTTCATGTGAAGGTTTGCGCACCAGGGTCTGTGGGTAGGTTTGGAGGACGGGCATGGCAAAGGGCTGTATGGAAAGCTCTGCCCTGGAGGAGGGCGGGTCTCACGTATCTGAGACCCCCCAGGTTTGTACAGTGCACAGCCTGTACACTAATCCACCTTTCCACCTTCCGTTGCTCCCTTGCTTAGGGTCTCATTGCGCTCATTGCCGCTGAGTCTCCCTCCTGGCCTCCCGTCTCCGCTGTGCCCTTGGATTAGCCACCTTTTGCACAGAGGGTCCTCCAAAATGTTGATCTGATCTGTCTCTCTCCAGCTCCAAAACTGGGTGCTGGTTTCCTGTGCCTCCAGGCTCACATCCGCCCCTCTTGGTGTGACGTAGGCGCCCCCTCAGAGAGTGCTGTGCCCACTCGCACAGTCTTCTCTCCTGTGCCCTGGGGCACAGGTGCTCCACGATTTGACCATACTGGACACCCCAGCATGCCCTCACGTGGTCTCTGCATGTTTGCCCTTTGTCTTCCCTCTGCTCGCAGCACCCTTCCCTAACTTGTCTGCGTTGTGAACTCTTGCTTATGCTTTTATCCACCCAGCTCTCTGCCTCCCCTGAGATTTCTCCACCCCCATGCCAGTGTATTTCATTGTCCCTCTCTTGAGAACTCTTAATTATAGTACCTTGAGTCAATGGTATGCAGTTGGCAGGGGTGGGGGTGGGGACCCTCTGGGAATAATTGCTTAGAATTACTTGGAGCGTGGCGATAGGGAAAACAGACCAACTTCCCGGTGGTTGTGCTATAGTTTACAGTCCCCTCCAGGTGATTCACCTGATGGCCTGAGCTCAGAGCAGGCCTCCCCCCTCCCCACCCTCATGCCGTTGGCCCCCTCAGCACGTCACTGCCAGGAAAATAGTCTCTCTCTTAAAGATTGATTTATTTATTTGAAAGGCAGAGCTACAGAGAGAGAGAAAGAGAGAGGGGTCTTCCACCTGCTGGTTTACTCCCCAGATGGCCACAACAGCCAGAGCTGTGCCCATCCGAAGCCAGGAGCCAGGAGCTTCTTCTGGGTCTCCCACGCGGGTGCAGGGGCCCAAGGACTTGGGCCATCTTCCACTGCTTTCTCAGGCCACAGCAGAGAGCTGGATCGGAAGTGGAGTAGCTGGGTCTTGAACCTGTACCCACATGGGATGCCGGCACTGTAGGCGGTGGCTTTACCCACTACACCACAGCGCCGGCCCCAGAAAATAGTCTTTTTACAGTTTGCTTTCATCCTCAGATTTCACACTTCTCTCAGCAGCTACTGTGTCTGTTTCATTTGGAGATTCTCAGTACCCAGCTTGGGGCCTGACATACAGTAGGTACTGCTTCTAAACTTCCTTTTAATCTCTAAAATGGAGTTCAGCTCACAGCAAAAACCAAAGGCATCCAGTGGCCCATGAGGACCTGTCTGATGCACCCTGTCTACTCCCATCCAAACTTCCTCCCCTGCTCAGTCCCACTTTCTCTGCTCTAGCCACTCTGGCCTTGTGGCATTGGAATAGACCCAGCATACTCCCACCACAGGGCCTTTGCACTGGTTCTTCTATCTGCCTGAACTGAAGCGACCGCAAAACTCACTCCCTCTGCTCTTTTTACTCTTTGCCCAATCTCCTAAGCATCCCATTTACAACTACAAACTCCAGGACTCCCTATCTCCTTGCTCGGTTTTATTTTCCTCCATTACTATTGAACACACTCCATTTTACTCATTTATTACCTGCCTCTTTTAAAAAAGCATTTTTTTTTAATTTATTTGAAAGAGAGAGAGACAGACAGAGCTCCCATCTGCCTACAACTGCTGGGACTGGACCAGGCTGAAGCTAGGAATTGGGAACTGGATCCAGATCTCCCATATGGGCGGTAGAGACCCATGGTACCTGCTGCCTCCCAGTGTGTGCATTCGCAGGAAGCAAGAATTTTGGGAGCAGAGCAGGGACTCAAACCCAGTACCTCTGATACAGAATGGTGGTGTTCCCCAGCAGTATCCCACCCACTGTTCCAAACGCCTGCCCCGCCAGAACACTCGTTCCCTGAGGGGGAGGGGGCCTGAACTTGCACTCCCCCGCCCCCCGCCTTCCTAGAATCACAAGCCTGGTAACAGTTCTGCTGGGTTCCCTCTACTGCAAGCCAGACCCAGGGCTGGAGGGAAAGGATGATGAATCGGATTAAGCCCACAGCCTTGGCAGGCTTCTCCCCCACTGTCAGGGGAATTCGCATCACTCGGTGTGACCCCTGTCCTACCCCTTTCATGTGAGGTGGTGAAAAGCACGTTGAAACGCAGAGGGCAGGTAGCCTGGGAGACGGGCGGAAAATGCCGTGCACATGTGGTTTCCATCAGGAGCGCTGCAGCTTGCACCTGAAGCCCAGAGCGCTTTCCAGGCTAAACCCTCCCAGAAGCCAGATGGAACGCCCGCAGAGGGCGAGCCAGGATGCCCGGGGCCTGCGTGCGGTCTGGGTTTTTCCTCCATAACAACCTTCGTGCCTGCCTTTGTCTTTCCCACAGGAGCACGTGCCCACCTGGCTTCAGAACACGCACATCTACAGCTGGCCCAAGAATAAGAAAAACATCCTGCTGCGGCTGCTCCGGGAGGAGGAATTTGTGGCTCCTCCCCGGGGGCCTCTGCCCACCCTCCAGGTGGTGCCCTTGTGACACTGTCCGTCCCAGATCCCCTGGGGCCTGTCATGTTAGAGGCCCTGTCGTGCCCCCACTGCCTTCTAGCTGAGGCTGCCCGGGGAGTGCTGGCGGCCGTTTTTCAGCCGTTCCCTGAGGGACTCTGCAGCCCCAGGAAAACTGTTTGCCAAGCACCTGCCTCCTGGCACCTCCCAGGCCCTGTCTGCAAACCGGAGGCCCACAGAACCCTCGGCAGGTGCCGGTGTCTAACCGGTTCCTCCTGACAGCTGCTGTGCCAGGCGAGTAGATGACCTAAGTGATCTCACAAAGCGAATGTAAAGACCACCGACACTCCTATCTCTTCGGGCTACTCCCAGATGCCTGTGTATCCTCAGACCCAACTGATTCCTGAACAAGTAAAATAAAAATGTTTACTCTTTTCTAAGAGTGTGTTTCCCATCTCTCGAAGGAAACAGATGCATACCAACTAATGTCCAGTGATGTGGTACTTGCTTCCCAGGACATCAACAAAGCTGCTTAGATATATTAGAGAAATCTAACAGATGACTCGGAATTAAAGGATTAAAGCCAGATTAGTCAAACAGCCCTTTTTCACATAACCATGAAAGTTTTTTCTTGCAGTGAAGTTTTGTTTTTAATTTGAGGGAATATTTCCTACTTTTATTCTTTTGCCATGACTTCTATTTTTTTTTTCAAAGATTTATTTATTTGAAAAGCAGAGTGACTGAGAGGGAGGGAAGGAGACAGAAAGATTTTTCATCTGCCAGTTCACTCCCCGAATGTCTACAACAGCTGGGGCTGAGTCAGGCCGAAGCAGGAGACTGGAACTCCACCAGGGTCCCCCACGTTGGTGGCAGAGGCCCTAGAAGTTGAGCCGTCATCTATTGCTTTCCCAGGCACTCAATCCAGGCCCTCCTTCCTATATGGGATGCAGGTGCCCCAGGTGGAGGCTTAACTGGCTACATCACAATGCCTGCCCCTGCAGTAGAGATCTGTAATAAAACAACTCTACACAACCAGCTCCAAACAGTGTGATTATGGTTCTTTCTGTTTGTTTGTTTTTAAAGATTTATTTGTTTGAAAGGCGGAGTGACAGAACGAGAGGGAGAAATACAGAGAGAGAGAGAGAGAGAGAGAGAGAGAGAGAGAGAGAGAGAAATATCTTCCAACCACTGATCACTGCCCAAAAGGCCCCAACAGCTGTCTAGGCCAGGCTGAAGCCAGGAACCAGGAACTGCATCCTGGCCTCGAAAGACGTCTGCCTTTCTTATTTCTTGGTCAACAGAGTATTATTATTTTTTATTTGTGGTGGCACCATCATTAATGATTCTGCCGATATTCATAAATAGAATGACATCAGCAGTAGGTACTCCGAAATGTTTTTAGCTTGCAGAGATGTAGCGATGGGACGTTACTAATCTTCCTTCACTGACCTGTTCTGAACGCTTATCTACTTGTTCCTGCTGCTCTCCCTACCCCACGTGGTTGACAAGAAAGGTCCTTGGTGCTCAACAAATAGTCACTGAAGTGTTGCAGTGGGTAGTAAAAAAAAGAACAGTACACACGTGCGTGTGCGCGCGCACGCACACACACACACACACACACACAGAGGCAAAACCACCTGGCTGAGTGATGAGAGCTCAGCCCCTGAAGTTTCTATGAAATCTGATGACCACCAACATCAAAGGGATTTCAACGAGTCTTTGAGAGCACTGACACTCAGATTAGCACTTGGTACCTCCAGATGCAACCCTGGCGCTCACGCATTCTTCTGTAGATATTCTGGGGGTGGAAGTGTGGAAGGGCTGACTTAGTAAAAATAACCTACTCGCGTCAAAGCTTTATTCAGACCTAACCTGACTTTGGGGGTGAAGTGTGCAGAATGCAGAGTTCCTATTTGGTGACTAATTTAGAATTTTAAATGTAATTGTTAGTTTTCATGACTAGTTCCAAAATACATGCTTGTCTCATTTAATTTGACTTTTATATTGTTCAAAGACCTCTCAGGACGTGGCTACTGTCCTGAGTATTGGACCAGTATTAGACCAGCTGTTTCTTAGCTCAGGGCTCAGAAAAACGATTGCTGTTGATACCCTTGCCTTTGTTTCCTATTAAGTAAATGTCCTCTTTAAAGAGGGAGGTTTTGTTGGCGTCATCTCAGCAAGGGATGCAAGTCCTCTGCCGTGAGCACTGTGCCCTTGCTTCAGGATGTTTTTCCATGAGTGTTTTTCTTAACCCCGGCCACTTCGCCAGTCACCTCATCCACTCTGCCAGACACCCCCTTCTCACCATCACCTTTGCCAAACGGCCTGCCAAGTTCCAGGACCATTGGGAAATGATCCGGAAAGAGTCTCTCAAAACAGAGGCTCTTTCTGTCTCTTCTTAACGAGCCAAGAAGAATCAATGAGACCCACCTCCTAGTGCCAGATGAAAAGAGAGGGAAGGTTGCCCTGTGGGAAAATCCCACAAAGAAGACATGCCTCTCAGCCTGGAGAAATATGTGCTGGTTCTCCAGACACACGGTTCTGTGGGAGTCTACCAGCGAGCAAGCAAGCAACAACGAGATGGAAAAAAGAATGCACCAAATTAACTCAATCTTCATGTCATTAATTTCCTTTCCAGAAATCTTTTATTGAAGGTATTTTATTTAAGGAATACAAACTTCATGCATTTCATAAATACAACTTTAGGAATATAGTGATTCTTCCCACCATACCCACACTCCTACCTCTCTTCCTCCTCCCTCTCTTATTCCCATTCTCATTTTTTTACTAAGATCTATTTTCAAATAATTTTATGCATATGATTAACTATATACTAAGTAAAGAGTTCAACAAATTGTATGAAAAAAAAAAAAAACCAGCTCCTTAGCAGTCGAGGCAAAGGGCTGTTCAAAGTCATTGCATCTTGAAGTGCCAATTTCACTTCTATAAATTACTTTTTAGGTGCTCTATTAGTTATCAAAGACAGGGAAAACATATGGTATTTGTCCCTTTGGGATTGGCTTACTTTACTACACATGATGCTTTCCAGTTTCATCCATTTTGTTGCAAATGACAGGATTTCATTTTTTTACTGCTTTGTAGTATTCCATGGTGCACATGTCCTGTGACCTCTTTATCTAGTCTTCAGTTGCACATCATTAATTTCTGCTATGGAATTTTCAGTCTGGAAGGGATTCTAGGAATCATATACTTTCGTGGCTTTATTTTTTTTTTAATTTTTTATTTATTTGACAGAGTTAGACAGTGAGAGAGACAGAGAAAAAGGTCTTCCTTCCATTGGTTCACTCCCCAAATGGCCGCTACGGCTGGACCTACGCCAATCCGAAGCTAGGATTCAGGAGCTTCTTCCTGGTTTCCCATGCGAGTGCAGGGCCCACACAATTGGGCCATCCTCCACTGCCCTCCCAGGCCACAGCACAGAGCTGGACTAGAAGAGGAGCAATGGGGACTAGAACCCGGTGCCCATATGGGATGCCGGCGCCACAGGCGGAGGATTAGCCAAGTGAGCCATGGCGCTGGCCCCCGTGGCTTTGTTTTAAACACCAAGAGAGCAGGGCCCAGAGAGGCCATGGCTTGTCAAACTCACCCCAGGGCCAGAACCTAGACGTTTTGCTTTCCAGACTGCAGCCATTTATTTGGTGGGCCCAGAAAGCTTTCTGGTTTTTCTCTTCTTCTGTTTTAATATGAAAGGCACAGAGAAAGACACAGGCATACAGACAGCACCCATCTGCTGGTTCACTCCCCAGATGCCATTGACAGCTGGGGCTGGGCCAGGGGAAAGCCAGGAGCCAGGCACTCAATCTGGGTCACCCCTGGGGGTGGCAGGGACCTAAGGACTTGAGCCATCCTCTGCTGCCTCCCAGGGTGCACAGTAGCAGGGAGCTGGAGTGGAGCCAGGACTGAAACCCAGGCCCTCCCATATGGGATGTGGGTGTCCCAGGCGGAGGCCTGGACACTCTGTGGAATGCCAGCCCCCGCTTTCTGGCTTTTGATGGTAGATTTGTTCAACAAATGAGCCAGTATCTCCCTGAGGTAGACTGAATTTTGTGAACACAGGAGGCTGAGGGAAGCTGTGTCCCGTCCTCTGGGGCCTGGAGGATTAAGTGATCAGGTTGCAACTTGTTCTGCGGGACATTCCTTGGGGGATTAATTATTGCTGTGATTATATGGAGTATGACTTTTCTTGAAGTGGCTTGGCCTATTTCTTTTAGATAGGTACTGTGAGAAGCTGAGGCACAATTTAAAAGCTCTTGATACCTTCCTGAAGCTTACAGATGAAATCAGCTATTAGTCTTATCTGGCCAGTCTCCAGAACATCAACAATGGAAAAGGTTTTTGTTTTGAAATACTGTGATATTCATCTCTCTCTCTCTCTCTCTCTCTCTCTCTCTCTCTCTCACACACACACACACACACACACTCACTTCTGATTTCAGAAAAGTGGCACTGGTTGGCACAAGGCAGGGGTGGAGCAATGAGAGAACTTGGGGTCATGCCACCCCTCCTTCAGCTAGGGGAGACTGCAGGCAGCGTGAACATTTTAGGACAAGGCATCGGCTGCACAAGGGGCCCTCTGCAACCAGTGTAGTTGGCATTCTAGGAGGCCCTGGGCCCAGGTGGGAGAGCAGGTTGCTATCTTCATACTGACTTGTTCCATTTTCTGCTCTAAAATGCTCTCAGATAGAACTGCAGGCTACTTGGTGGAGGCGGGTGGCTTTCGTGGACCTGGGGTAGTCAGTCGTGTGCCACCCGCTGGCTACGCCACAGACCCCCCCATCTGCGGTCGAGCGCTTGTGCCCGCATTCTTAGCCTCACGTCCGGTGGTGGGAGCTGCAGGAGGAACACTTGGTGTGGTTTCGTTTGCAAGTTAACTTCTCAAGGAGCCTGTGAGTGTGGGTGTAGGTCACATGTAGTTGAGTGGTCAGGAAGTGATAATTGAGTCTTTGCTAAACAGTGACAGTCTTGCACCACAGCGTACCTGGGCAAAGGTGACCGCGTGATGGGCCCGCCCGCTCTTTTCCAGAAATGCTCTTGTGGCAGGAGTGATTGCAACCCCGGATCCCTCGGGGCTTGTAAACTAAAACCATGAGGGCGCACATTCCTCGTCCCTTGCCTGACCTCCCTTTGCTCCCATTCATGGGGAAGGCGCTGATGGTGGCTGGCAGCTGGGGAGAGGGGGGAAGAGGGAGAGAGAGAGCGCACGGGAGAACTGCCTGATGGATCCTATTAGGCTCAGTGAGCAAAGCAAGTTGAGATGAAGTAGCTGCTCTGGTATGCGTCCAAAACTGCTGTTCTATTTTTAGTCTCTCCCGGCGTGCTTCTTAGCCCCGCCATGCACGCCTGGGCACCTGGATCGGCAACAAAACATGGCACTGAGCCATTCATTTGTGAAACTGGAAGGAAGAAGGCCATTGCTGAGGGGCTTGTTTATCGCTGACTGGGAAGAGGGACCTGGAATGTTAATGAGGATGGCTCTCTGGAGCGTGCCTTCACGGCTAGCCAGGGGTTCAAAGGAGAAGGCACACTCGGGCCTGTGCCCAACGAATGGGAACTGGAGCGGGAGCGGAGCGGGAAGGAGAAATCAATTATGCTGTCGCAGGCCTCCGTGTCATTGTGTTGGAGTCCTCGGGAAAGGTAGGAGGAGGACCAGCTCTCAAAAGGAAACAAAGCCACATGGCCTTGAAGTATAACGAGTTTGCCATGGCAACTGATGCAAATGAGCCTCCCGGGCACCGAGCAGGTGTGTTATCTTACAGAATAAACATCCTTTTCTCACTCCCTGGTTTTTATAATAAAACCTGTGTTTGGATTCCTTTCCCCTCCTCTTTGTTACCCAGAGAAGCTGGCTGTTGCTCAATGAGCCCAGGGCTCTAGCGGGGGAAATGTAATCAGTGTTATCAAAAGGGCTGTTTCTGAAAAGCCTGGCACTTGGCTTGGCTGCCAGCCCCACCACGGAGCGGCAGCTGGGCCGCAGGTACTGCCTGGCCTAAGCAACCTTCCTGGCGGGGCCCTCTGCAGAGAGCTGCTTGTTCGTGTGCTCATCCAGGCGTGCTGGCGAGGCCCTGCTCTCACACTGGCGCTGTGAGAGAACGGTGTTGAGGTGAGGCTGGGACCCGTGGGATTCAGGATGTGGGCCAAGGGTAACTTGAGTTCAGGGATTCACTGATTCTATCATCCGGTCTATGGATGGTTGTCTATGAAGTTCAGTGACTCAGGAACTTGAAGAGAGTGGGGAGCGGGTCAATTCCCGGGTCTGGAACCTACTCACAAGGTGGAGATCCTACAAACAGCTCCAAGCTACGGAAATTTTCATTTTTACATGGCCAAGATAAAAAGACAAGGGAGGAGAGTCATAGGAGGGAGCAATTGTAGTCCATGTGGAGTTTCTTCATCGTATACAGTTTCTGTCAACTTCTAAATGTCCCCCCACCCCGTGTTTTCATTGTTCCTACTGTTGACTCAGAGGGAAAATTTTGCTACTCTAGCCTCACACTGACACAGAGAGAAAAGCAGACAGAGAGAGAGAGAGAGAGAAAGAGAGAGAGGTCTTCCATCCGCTGGTTCACTCTTCAGATGGCTGCAACAGCCAAAGCTGCACCGATCTAAAGCCAGGAGCCAGGAGCTTCTTCTGGGTCTCCCACGTGGGTGCTGGGGCCCAAAACTTGGGCCATCTTTTACTGCTTTCCCAGGCCATAGCAGAGAGCTGGATCAGAAGAGGAACAGCCGGGACTCAAACTGGCAGCCACGTGGGAAGCCGGCACTGCAGGCGGTAGCTTTACCCACTACGCCACAGTGTTGGCCTCTCACACTGACTTTCAAAACAAGATGCCCGTTCTCAGTGGGCTCCTGGAAAATGGACAGTTTGTAAACGAGGTTGTGGCAGAACAACTGACCTGAGGAGAGCTGGTGCAGCCAGGGCCGGCCAGCTCCAGGCATCACTGTCAAGCTGTACTTCACACTCAATGTGCTAGAGCCTGCCCTTGCCTCTGCCCATGCTCCTCGCCCCACCAACCAGAAGTGCGGCACCACCACCCTTGCCCTCTCTTGGAGGCCTATTCTCCCAGACAGTGCCCTGGCCACCGCTTCACACACGACCTCACCTCTGTCCCTAGTAAGTCCTGGTGTCCATGGTGGGAAGGGTCTCATTCGCTAATGCTCCCAGACTAAACAGTATGCAGGACGTGTGGGCGCTACACCTGTCCCACCCTTATTCCCAAGACGGCCATCAGGCCTGCACTCAGATCTCCCCAACTCTTACTGTACACATGCTTCTACCAAGGACCGGCATTTGCTTTCCCAACCCTCGGTAGGTGAGAAGTTGCTAATTTAGGAGGACTGCACGGAGAAAGGGTTCCAGAATGCATCCTGACAGTAATGACAGCTGACGTTTTGACAAGGTGGTTTTGTCATGAAAATATTTTGAAGTTGCCTGAGAAATGATTCACTAAATAGTCAATTTTTTTTTTTTTGGTTTTAAAAATTAGTGACGGGCCGGCGCCGCAGCTCACTAGGCTAATCCTCCGCCTTGCGGCGCCGGCACACCAGGTTCTAGTCCTGGTTGGGGCGCCGGATTCTGTCCCGGTTGCCCCTCTTCCAGGCCAGCTCTCTGCTGTGGCCAGGGAGTGCAGTGGAGGATGGCCCAAGTGCTTGGGCCTTGCACCCCATGGGAGACCAGGAGAAGCACCTGGCTCCTGGCTTCAGATCAGCGTGGTGCGCCGGCCGCGGCGGCCATTGGAGGGTGAACCAACAGCAAAGGAAGACCTTTCTCTCTGTCTCTCTGTCTCTCTCTCATTGTCCAATCTGCCTGTCCAAAAAAAAAAAATAGTGACGGGACTGGCATTGTGGTGCAGTGAGTTAAACTGCCACTTGCGATACCAGCATCACTTATCAGAGAGTCTGGTTTGAGTCCCAGCTACTTCACTTTTGATCCAGTTTCCTGCTAATGAGCCTGGGAGGCAGTGGATGATGGCCCCTGTCACCCATGTGGGAGACCTGGCTGGAATCCTTGGTTCCTGGCTTCAGTCTGGCCCAGCCCTGGCTGCTGCAGGCTGTCAGGGAATGAACCAATGGATGTAACATAACTGTTCTCCCCACCCTCCCATTACTCTACCTTTCAAATACAAAAATAAACCTTCTTTTAAAAGTAATATTTGTAAAGTCAACCTTGTATCTAAATTTCACCTAGGTCAAATAAAAAACAGCCATATCAAAATTTCCACCATTTCTAATAGTTTGTATTCTTGTCCTATAGTAAGAAATACTGCTCAAAAGTCTGATGGGGGCCAGTGCTGTGGCATAGCGGGTAAAGCCGCCACCTGCAGTGCCAGCATCCCATATGGGCACCAGTTTGAGTCCTGCCTGCTCCACTTCTGATCCAGCTCTCTGCTACGGCCTGGGAAAGCAATGGAAGATGGCCCAAGTCCTTGGGCCCCTACACCTGTGTGGGAGACCCAGAAGAAGCTCCTGGCTCCTGGCTTCGGATCGGCGCAGATCCGGCTGTTGCGGCTACCTGGGGAGTAAACCAGCAGATGGAAGACTTCTTTCTCACTCTGCCTCTGCCTCTCTGTAACTCTGACTTTTAAATAAAAAATAAATATTTTTTAAAAACATTCTCTGATAATAGCGCAGGGGAGGTACTTGGCCTAGTAGTTGAGATACTGGTTCAGATGTCTGTGTTCCGTATTGTAGTGCCTGGGTTTGAGCCCCAGCTCTGCTCCTGATTCCAGTGTCCTGCTAATGTGCACCCTGGAGATTTGAGTTCCTAGCTCTCACCTTCGTTGAAGGCAGTGAATTTGCTGAGTGAACCAGCAGAGGAGAGCTTTCTGTCTCTCTGCTTCTCAAATAAATACAACTAAAAACAATTGTAAAAGACATCCAACAGTAACACCACAGTTCACCCAACGAACAGTTGAGTTTAAAAATAATGTCCTTAGTCCTTTGGACAAGCTTCAGCACATCGGGTTTTGTTTAGGCAGCTATTTGCACAGCTCATTTACAAGGTTTCCCTAAGGTGAAGCCAGTCACTCATTCCATTCCCATTTGACCCCCTCTCCCCCAGTCTAGGGCGCTGCTCAGCCTGCTCTGTGCAGGTGTCACAAAGGAGAAACTCAAGGAGAAGGCACAAGGCAGATAGATTCAGCGAGGGGAGTATTCAGGTCATTTCACACAGTGTCTAAAAAGCAGCCATGAGTCCACTTCTCAGTAAGCCAGCATCCCAGTATCTCGGGAAGCAACACAAGGTGGGCTTCAGGGTCTTAAACTGGGTCTTTGGGTACCAGCGTGTCCGGGACATTCTTTGGGAAGACACATGAAGCAGAAGTCTCCAGTGTGATCAGGGCGGGGGTGGGGGCGGGGGTGGTGTCTGGTTCCATCATGCCACTGTTTCCAGTGAAACTGCCCCCTAAAAGCTAACCCCAGAGAGGTCACAGGGTGTGAGCTCAGCAGCACCCATGGCAACCAACAGGGCAGCAAACAGCCTCCGACTTGCAACGAGATGCGTACGATGCGCAAGGCCCTGTGCCCAGCACGTGCTGTTGCCTCCCCGTTATGTAAAATCTAGCAGAGAGACAGGACAGCAACACGGGAAGAGCTCACGAACCACCTAAGGCGGCAGGCAGGCAGTGCCACCGCGCTGGGACAGCGGATCCTCAGGAAGCCCCAGGATTGAGTTCACACTTCCACAGTTTCCAGCTCAGATCTTCAAAGAAGCAGGTGTTTCCTGATACACAGAAGATCTGCTCACTCCTCCTTCACACGCACACCCTGTAGATGATAATATTCAAGGTCTCTATAAATCACCACGTAAATGAGATCCGAGATGAAGAGACAGAATGTAAGAAGTGGAGAACATATGTAAAAGCACCACGGCCCGAGCATATGAAGTTAATAAATGACAATGCAGCCACGAGGCATCTGTCGCACCTCTCTAAAGAGCAGTGTGGACGCTCCGGCCATTGTAGCCAACTGGGGAGTGAACCAGCGGATGGAAGACCTCTCTCCCTCTCTCTCTCTCTCTCTGCCTCTCCTCTCTCTGTAACTCTTTCAAATAAATAAATAACTTTTTTTTTTTTAAGAGCAGTGTGGAGCTTTATCTCAAAAAGGGCCTCACAGCATTACAGCAAGTGGGGGTGGGGGATGTGAGGACATGCTTTTTGCAATGCAACCTTTGCTTCCCGGAAGGCAGAAACCCAGCAGGGGAGGAGCAAAGTGATTTCCATACCTGGCTAAGTAGGGTGTGGGAAATGTTTGAAGTTGAGCCTGTCCACTAAATGTTCACATAACAGAGCAAGAAGGCAGAAAATGATAAGCTGCTGGAATGGACAAAGAAACTCTCTCCAAGAATGAGGACTGGCATTGTCCAAGTTCCCCAGACAAAAACTGGCAGGAAACACTGACCAAGCTGAGACTGTGATGTATTTTCCCATTTCTCACTCGCATGGTGTAGAGAAACCCAGATTTGAACCTCAGTTCACTTACTGACGAGGTATGTGACCTCTCGGAGTCTCAGCCAGTAAAATGGGGCAACAGAACTGACTCCCAGGGAGGTTGTCAGAATTAGGTAAGGTGAACAATAGAAAGTTTCTAGAATAGTACCTGGTATGCAGTAAATAATCAATATTCCTTCCATTCTTGTCCTTTTCATCCCATGATTATTTATGGAGACCTTAAATATTACCTTATTTCCAAGAAGTCAAATAGCAAATCCTAATAACAATAACATAAAAGCTTTCTGTTTAAAAATTAAGCTGTGATGCCGGCGCCACGGCTCACTAGGCTAATCCTCCGCCTTGCGGTGCCAGCACACCGGGTTCTAGTCCCGGTCAGGGCGCCAGATTCTGTACTGGTTGCCCCTCTTCCAGGCCAGCTCTCTGCTGTGGCCCAGGAGTGCAGTGGAGAATGGCCCAAGTACTTGGGCCCTGCACCCCATGGGAGACCAGGAGAAGCACCTGGCTCCTGCCCTCGGATCAGTGCGGTGCGCCGGCCACAGCACACTGGACGTGGCGGCCATTGGAGGGTGAATCAATGGCAAAGGAAGACCTTTCTCTCTGTCTGTCTCTCTCACTGTCCACTCTGCCTGTCAAAAATAAATAAATAAATAAATAAATAATTAAGCTGTGTTATGGTGCGGTGGGTTAAACCACTGTTTGTAACTGACATCCATATCAGAGTGCCAGTTGCAGTCCCAGCTGCTCCGCTTTTTTTTTTTTTTTTTTTTGACAGGCAGAGTGGACAGTGAGAGAGAGAGACAGAGAGAAAGGTCTTCCTTTGCCGTTGGTTCACCCTCCAATGGCCGCCTTGGCCAGCGCGCTGCGGCCGGCGCACCGCGCTGATCCGATGGCAGGAGCCAGGAGCCAGGTGCTTTTCCTGGTCTCCCATGGGGTGCAGGGCCCAAGCACCTGGGCCATCCTCCACTGCACTCCCTGGCCACAGCAGAGAGCTGGCCTGGAAGAGGGGCAACCGGGACAGAATCCGGCGCCCCAACCGGGACCAGAACCCGGTGTGCTGGCGCCACAAGGCGGAGGATTAGCCTAGTGAGCCGCGGCGCCGGCCCTGCTCCGCTTCTGATCCAGCTCCCTGCTAATGCATCCAGGAAGGATATGGAAGATAGCCCAAGTGCTTGGCCCCTGCCACCGGTGTGGGAGACCTGGATGGAGTTCTGGCTCCTGACTTCAGCCTGGCCCAGCACTGGCTGTTGAATGGTTCTCCAACCCCACCCCCACCCCCCGCCCCGGCCCATTCTTCTTTTGCCTCTCTCTCTGTAATTCAAATAAATAAAATAAATCTGTTTTTTTAAATATGAAGCCTTAGGAGAGGTCAACAAAGTGAGATCAGAGCTTAAAACCTGATCTAGTTTTCAGAGGAGCTATTCAGCATAGTTTGTTTTCTTAATAAGACCTGGGAGATTCCCTGGCAGCCCTACAGAACAATCACAGCATCTGGAGGCAGCCTTCTCTCCGCTAACCTCTTGCTGGGGAGTGAGGCCCCTGGCAGCACTGGCTAGAATGATTAAAGGTATAGCATATCAAAACTTGGCAATGATGTTTGACTTTAAAGAAGACTTACTTTTGAGATTCACAATGGGGCCTAAAAAATAGGATAATGGATTTGAAAGTATTTTGAAAAGCAATTTGAAAGGCAGTATTGTATTAACATTATCCCTATTATTAAAAAGGAAATTTGAATTTAGATTGGAAACACTGCTATGCGCTCCTCTGGTTCTGCTTTTGCAAGGAATGAGGTCTCACTGTCATTTCCAAGACAGCCCATTCCAGAAGCTAGCCACGATGAAATGCCAGGAGGGTTGGTTGAACAAATTTTTAAAGGGAAATTGTTATTACGCAGGTCAGAGTATATTTTTTAAAAAATGTATTTATTTATTTGAAAGGCAGAGTTATAGAGAGGCAGAGGCAGAGAGAGAGGTCTTCTATCTGCTGGTTCACTCCACAATGGTCAGAGCTGCACCAATCCGAAGCCAGGAGCCAAGAGCTTCTTCTGGGTCTCACACATGGGTGGAGGGGCCCAAAGAGTTGGGCCATCCTCTATTGCTGCCTCAGGCCATAGCAGACAGCTGGATCGGGCGAGGAGCAACCAGAAACCGAACCGGTGCCCATATGGGATGCCGGCACTGCAGGCGGCAGCTTTACCCACCGCACTGGCCCCCAGTATCTTAAATCTCTTTTTTTTTCTTTCTATCAAAGAAAAATTTCTTTCAAAAGCTCTGCTGGTTGACTTAAATAATTTTCACTTTGCTTTTCCTTAAAGTTGTACAGCAACAGGCATCTAGCCTAGCCATTAAACCACCCACATCCCACATTGGAAAGCCTGGGTCTGATTCCCAGCTCTGGTGCCTGCCTCCAGCTTCCTGCTAATGTGGACCTTGGAGGTTGTGGTGACAGCTCCAACAGTTGGGTTCCTGCCACACAAATGGGAGACCTGGAATTCCTGCCCTCCCTGCTTCAGCTTGGATCAGCCCCAGCCACTGAGGGCATCTGGGGAGTGAACTAGTGGATTGGAGCTTTCCTTCTCTATCTGTCTCGGCCTTTCCCTGTCACTCTGCTTCTCAAATAAATAAATAATTTTTAAAATACATGTAGCTCATTAAAAACTATACCGATATAAAGGGGGAAACTTCTGGCACTCTACTGCACAACTAAGTGAACAGACAGAACATTACTGAACTGTATACTTTAAAAATGGTTGTGGGCCTGTGCTGTGGCTTAGCGGATAAAGCCACCGCCTATGATGCCAGCATCCCATATGGGTGCAGTTTGAGTCCTGGCTGCTCCACTTCTGATCCAGCTCCCTGCAAAAGGCCTGGGGAAAGCAGCGGAAGATGCCGCAAGTGTTTGGGCCCCTGCCACCCACGTGGAAGATCCAGAGGAAGCTCCAAGCTTCAGCCCTGGTAGTTGTAGCTCTTTCTCTCTCTGTCTCTCCCTCTCCCTCTGTAACTCTTCCAAAATAAATAAGTAAATCTTTAAGAAAAAAAAGTTAAAATGCTAAATTTCACTTTATGTGTTTTTATCACAACTTTTTAAAACAACAGGGAAAAAAAGTAAATTTACAGATCAAATAAAAATAAAATTACTGGCTACATTCAAATAAAAAGCATTAATTCATTGGGAAGATGACAGTATTTTGCTGAAACTAAATAACCAATGTTGGGTTTTGTGATGCTTTACACATGCACTTATAAAAGCACTGTGTGACATTTTTATGAATTTTATGTCTCAGTCAGTGGCTGACATACTTGATTTTAAACATGAAGGACAGTCACCTGACTCACAGTCATCATTGTCGTCGTCGTCACCATTTATCGTCCCATCAGGTTTATTCGTTAAAACCATCAGCTCATTATTTTAATTGGTCCACTGATTTAAAAAATGGTGCTCCTCCAGATATGATGTTGATAAAATATTTTTTAATAAAAAAAAAGCATTTAACAAAAGTTCTTCAGGGAGAATTTTGACAAGTTGGTAAGTCACATAAATACAGAATCAAACGAATATGTGTGCTTATGACCTGCTTTGCCTGGCTTCTCTGAGCTCAGCCCATGCTAGCATGCGTCCTGCAGTGACTCAGTGTTACGGCCATGTCTCTCTGTTTGAACTCCTGTAAAGCCTCATTTATGCTGGGCACCGTTATTCATGTGGCATTCACTTGCATCATCTGTGAATTTAGCTGGCCCTGTTCTTTCCTCATTAGTCTATGACAATCAAAGTAGCATGATTATTTTTATGATGGAAAACCAAAATAAACTTAAGTAAATTAACAGAATGAACTCAGCATCCTACCACTGAAAAAGAGCAGTTATAACTTGGAAACTGGTAAGATAATTCACTGTGATTCTTATCAAACAGAAAGCAAAATGGGTTTCATGATTTTGATGGAAGGCCATGCAAACACAATGACTACTAATGCATTAAATGTTTGGTATCGCCTCATCAGGGATCATGATGTGTTTATAAAATGAACATCTCAGGTGAACCAATAAGCTTATATTTATTTTGTAAGTACTTTAGATCTGCTGAAAAAAAAAAAAAACAAAAAAACCACGATACATTACTGAGAGACTATTACTAACACATCCACAGATTCCTCTAGTTTGAGAGAAAAGTGACAATACAAATAGACAGGACAAATCTTTACAGAATTAGAATATCAGAGAAGTGGGGTGCGAGAGTTTCCACAAAGGAGGGAGGCCTGGTGCAAGGAGTTGGGCTCAAGTGGGATACGGGGCTGCCCATGCAGAGGTTCGGCGTAGCTCAGAGTGGCAGAGCTAAAGAAGACTTGGAGGATGGCTGAGGTGGCTCAGGGTAGTGGAGCACTGATGGTCTGAGGGTGGAGGTGTGGCCTGGCATGGTGTTTCAAAGCCCACGTGCAGTGAGGGGAATGTTCTTGAAAAGGGTAGTCTATGGGTTGGCGCCGTGGCACAGTAGATTAATCTTCCGCCTGCATCGCTGGCATCCCATATGGGCGCCGGTTCTAGTCCTGGCTGCTCCTCTTCTGATCCAGTCTCTGCTGTGGCCTGGGAAAGCAGTGGAAGATGGCCTAAGTGCCTGGGCCCTTGTACCCGCGTGGGAGACCCAGAAGAAGCTCCTGGCTGCTGGCTTCAGATCGGCGCAGCTCCGACCGTTGCAGCCATTTTGAGGGAGACCTTTCTCTCTGTCTCTCCCTCTCACTGTCTGTAACTCTACCTCTCAATAAATAAATAAATAAATAAAATATTTTTTAAAAAGAAAGAAAGAAAAGAAAAGGGTAGCCTAGTGTGGGTGTTGAGAGTCCAGGCAGATTGAACAGGGGATGAGGGATGTCCGGCCCTAGGTGGGATGACAGGTGTATCTGTGTAGGAAAACAGCCCAGCATGTGCTGTAATAGCCAAAGCAGATGTGCCATTCGATAGGACACAATGAGCAGTACATGGCAGGGCTGGCATGGTGCTGTAGTGGGTTAAGCTGCCATCTGCAGCCTCGGCATCCCATATGGACACTGGTTCAAGGCCTGGCTGTTCCACTTCCAATCCAGCTCCCTGCTAATGCACCTGGGAAAGCAGCAGAGGATGGCCCAAGTGCTTGGGTGGGAGACCCAGAGGAAACTCCTGCCTCCTAGCATCAGATCAAGCCAGCTCTGACCATTGCAGCTGTTTGGGGAATGAGCCAGGGGATGCAGGATTCTCCCTCTCTCCCTCTCCTCTCTGAAACTACCTTTCAAATAAATAAATAATTTTTTTTTAAGTACATGGCACCACTTCTGTGATATTCCTGACAAAGACAGGTCTCTTACTCATGAATCAATCAGACAAACAACAAAGCTAAGGACATTCTACAGAATGGCTGGGCCCTGGTCTTCAAAGTGCTCAGGATGTACAAGTCAAGGAAAGACAGGAGGAGACAAAGAAAGCGTGACAAATCACTGCAACATGTGGTCTGTGCTGGAACCCTGCTGGAATTGATCACAGGTTACTGGGAATTGGAGAAACTTGACTGGGGTGTGAGGATTCAACCCCAGTGTATCAGTGTTACTTTCCCAATCTCGATGTTTGTATTGGAGTCATGTCAGGGAATGTCTGTTAAACAAATGGGCACCAGGATATGTGGGGGTGAGAGGGAAATCATAGCAGCTACTGCCTTTCAAATGGCTCAGGGGGAAAAAGTCTGTTACTGCAAGTTTTCTGAAAATTTGAGATTGTCTCAAAAGTTACAAATTCTAAAAAAGAAATTATAAGAAGAAGGGGATATAATTTAAAAATTTATGGAACAGTCACATAAAAAATATGTAGCCATTAGAAATGTTTTGGGGAAAATGAAACAGCATTAAGCTTTTAAAACAGAGGACAAAAATTCATGTATAAATCATGACCAACTATGTAGAAGTATCTTGCAAAACAGTTATAGCTGGGTTGGGCATTGTAGCACAGTGCTTAAAGCCAAGCTTGTGATGCTTGCATTCCATGTCAAAGTGCAGGTTTGAGGGGCTGGTGCTGTGGCTCATCAGGTTAAAGCTCCAGCCTGCAGCGCCCCCATCCCGTATGGGAGCTGGTTCGAGGCCCAGCTGCTTCACTTCCAATCCAGCTCTCTGCTGCAGCCTGGGAAAACAGTGGAAGATGGCCCAAGTCCTTGGGCCCCTGCACCCATGTGGGAGACTCAGAGGAGGCTCCTGGCTCCTGGCTTCAGATAAGCTCAGCTCTGTCTGTTGTGGTTATTTGGGGAGTAAACCAGCAGATGAAAGACCTCTCTCTTTCTCTGGTCCTCCTCTCTCTGTAACTCTTTCAAAGAAATATAATAAATCTTAAAAAAAAAAAAAAGTACAGGTTTGAGTCCTGTCTTCTCCGTTTCTGATCCAGCTTCCTGAGAACGCGCCTGGGAAGGCAACAGATAAAAACCCAAATACCGGGTTTCTGCCTCCTACATGGGAGACCAGGATGGATTTCTGGCTCTTGACTTCAAAATAGCCCAACTCGAGCTGTTGTGGACATTTGGGGAGCGAGCCAGTGAATGGGAGATCTCTTTCTCTGTCTCTCTGCCTTTCAAATAAATAAACCTTTAACAACAGCAAGAGCTCCTATATTGAGCATTTATTATGTATCAGATATAGAACTAATCCAATTTGTAAACTTTTTCTCATTTAAACTTCTCAGCAACCTTCAAAAGTAGGTATTACTAGTTTCCTTTTACAGATGAGCTAGCTGGGGCTCCAAGAGGCTGACTGCCCAGGTTCTTAGCGAACCTACTATAACTTGCTCAGAATGGTAATAACAGTTGTCACTGGGCAGCGAGCCTTTTAGATTCTCCTTTTGTAGTTTTCAGTATTTTCCAAAATGCCCACAATGGCATGTTGCTTTTGTAATTGGAAAAAAAGAGGAGGTTGCCATTTTAAAATTTATTGTGGAAAAACGCTGTAAAAATATGCTGATTATTTTAAATCATATTCAACAAACCACCCTACTATTAGTGATAATCTTAGTTGTGATATTATTGGGGATTTCTTTTTGTATGTGCGTGATTTAATTTAAATTTGTTTCTTTGTACTTTATTAAATATCTAAATTAGTTAGTTCATTCAAGAAATATTTAGTGGGCGTCTGCTATGATTTCTTTTTACAAGAAAAAATTTAGAAGAAAAAGATACAGTGTAAGTACCAAGTTGTAAATTTTATTCAAAAAAATCCATGAAGAAGGATCTACTAGTGGTCTTCAAAGTCCATAGAAAATGCAATTTTAATTCCATTTTTTCAATTACTCTTGTATATGCTTAGAGAAAGACTGGGCACTAAAACAGTTACATGTCAGGGGTGAGTTAGTAGATTTTTATCTTTTATTCTTGTCCATGCTCTCCCAATTTTTAGCAATTGTTTTACTTACATATCATGTTCACGACACTGTAGCGCCTGACACACTGTAGTGACTCAAGAATATCTGTGGAATGAATGAATGCTTCTCAGTGCAGATATCCCCAAAATAGAGCTTTTAAAAACAGTACTAATCAGGCTGGTGTTGCGATGGCGGCATCCCATCTAAGCTCTGATTTGAGCCCCAGCTGCTCCACTTCCAATCCAACTCCCTGCTAATGTGCCTGGGAAAGCAGTGGAAGATGGCCCAAGTGCTTGACTCTGCCACCCACAGACCCAGAAGAAGCTCCTGGCTGTCATGGCTCTCTGGAGAATGAACCAGCAGATGGAAAATTCTCTCTCTCTGTCTTCTCTCCCTCTTGCTCTGTAACTCTACCTTTCAAATAAATGAATTAGTCTTAAAAAAACCAACAACAGTGTTGGCCTTTATTTTTTCGCTCTTCTATGGTAGGGTGCAGACTTTACATTCAATGTATGCTTTGCTGTGCTAGAGAAGATGTAACAGAAGGCCCAGGGGTTGGCATTATGCTGCAGTGACTAAGCACCGGCATCCCATATGAGCACCAGTTCGTGTCCTAGCTGCTTGTTTTCCATCCAGCTCCCTGCTGCTGGCCTGGAAAAAGCAGTGGAAGATGGCCCAAGTACTCGGGCCCCATCACTCACATGGGAGACCCGGAAGAAGCTCCTGGCTATGACCTGGCCCAGCCCTGACTGTTAACAGCCTTCTGGGGAGTGAACTAGCTGATGGACTGTATCTCTCCCTCTTTCTCTGTAGCTCTGCCTTTCAAATAAACAAAAAAATTTTTTAAAAGGTTCATTTATTTATTTGAGAGGCAGAGTTACAAACAGAGAGAGGGAGAGACAGAGAGAGGTCTTCCATCCTCTGGTTCTCTGTCCAAATGGCTGTAAAGGCTGGAGCTGGGCCGATCCAAAACCAGGAGCCAGGAGCTTCTTCAGAGTCTTCCACATGGGTACAGGGGTCCAAGTACTTGGGCCATATTCCACTGCTTTCCCAGGCCATTAGCAGGGAGCTGGATTGGAATAGGAGTAGCTAGGGCACAAAATGGCACCCATATGGGATGCCCACACTGCAGGCAGAGGCTTAACCTATTACGCCACAGCACTGTGCCCACCCCCCCCTTTTTTTTTTTAAAGAGAAGACCCAGTTGTGGCTGGGTTCCAGCTGACATTTGCCTGGTGGTAATGATGAGGAGAGCCATGTTATGGGGAGACAGGGTAAGTAGAGCATGGAACACCGCATGATTGTTTTATTGTATTCACTATGATTTCTGTGTGACCCATTTCCAGGAGAACGGGAGGTGACACATCATTCTACCACACACATCCATTGCGTGGAGACTGCATGCCGTCAGAGCTGAGTCTTGGTAGTGACATCCGAGATTCACAGAGGAATGGAAACATGGGATGATGTGTGGTAGACCAAGTCCTAAACTTCTATTTGCTTGTAATTATGAAACTCATTTCTTCAGCTTTACAAATTAACTTGGATCATAAACTGTAAGAAAAACCAGATATGAAGTCAGTGCTGAGGTGGAAGACCCTTAGCTGGAGCGTGAATCAGATGCATACGTCCACATGGCTGTGCAACTCTACTCACTTATGGGTGAGGCTAAATGCCAACTTTGAAGATTCTCAAAGACTGCAACTGGTAGTCCTAAAGTATATTCTAGAATGACTAGATAAAACAAATTTTGAAGTCATCCTTTCTTTCTCTTATCTATTCTCCAATTCATGGCAAATTCTGTTGCTCAACCTTCAAACAATAGTATATTCAGAATCTGACTACCGGAACCGGCACTGTGGCATAGCAGATAAAGCCACTGTCTGCAGTGCCAGCATCCCATGTAGGTGCCGGTTCAAGTCCTGGCTGCTCCACTGCTGATCCAGCTCCCTGCTAGTGCGCTTGGGAAGGCAGCAGAGGATGGCCCAAGTGCTTGGGCCCCCTGTATCCATATGGATGGTAGGGATCGAAGTACTTGAGTTATCTTTTGCTGTCTCCCAGGGTGTGCGTTAGCAGGAAGCTGAGATGAGATGGGACTCAATCCCAGGCACTCCTGTATGGGATGTATGAGTCCCAAGCATTAGTTTAGCCTACTGCGCCGTAACTTTACTGTTTGAGGTCACTGATATACTGGATTGTTATTGCTGCAAAATAACCTAGCCTAATCTGACTGACAGATTATCTGACATATTTACACATTGATTCTTGTCTGTCTCCCCCTCCCCAGCACTGGATTATAATCCTCTAGGATAGCAGGACTCGATGCTCACTTCTAGGGTTTCAGGGCCTGACACCTGGTAGGTATTCAACATCTGTTGGTCAGCTGAATGCATGATGAAAAAAAAAATAACCCCTTGAGCTGAAATAGGAAGGCTGAACACTGGCAGGTGATTCTAATTCTGAACTCATCTACAGAAAGTGTCATTCTACCTGATGTGAATGCGAACAAAATGGTTCCTGATCCGAGAGATCCGAAGCGTGGCCGCTTATCTTACCCAACACGGTCTGAAAGCACCGGTCGCCTGTGGGTACATAACACAGCTAGTCAAGAAAGCATGGCAAGTCGCTGAAGTCCCCACACAAACGGAGACCTGGCGTGCTGCTGAGGGGCTCGGTGACAATCATAAATAACACGTGCGCGCAGCAAACGGCGTGGATGCTGAATGCTGATGCGGCTTCCTTTCCCCGCGCGGATATTAGCATTTGAAATGCACTGACTTCAGAGGCCTGGGATTTGGTCTGCCGTTATCAGAAATTGGTGTGTAAGCCCCTCTAAGGACTTTTGCAAAAGCTGTGTGCGCTTTTGTGAGCTGCTTTCTTTTCACGTGCTTCCTCCTGGTATGCCTGAATTTGGACGGGGATAATGCATTTCCTGTATCATGTGGCACAGTACAAGGAAACTCATTGTGTCCCTACAGAGGAAGAGTACATCTGTAAGTAGTTTTTAAGAGGGTACTGAAGGATCTTGTTAGGGTGACTTATTCTCCCAGTTCCATTTGGTTGATGAAGTGGATCACGTGACAGAGGCGCATAATGAACTGCTTCAGTGGCTGCCAGTGGGAAGCACAGCCTATAAAATGCGGAATCTCATGGCACCATTGAGGGCGCCATCACAGAAGAGAGAAGCTGGCCTCGTTGTGAGTTGTCGTTTCTTACCGCCGCGCACAATGCGCCTGTGTTACCAGGCTTACGAATGTTCCCCTCCCTCCCAAAGGAACTGCCTTCCCAGTTTGTTCCTAATTCAAGCGGGAAAGGCAGTCATCTCTCCACACAATTCCCTAAGAGCAAACATTATTAAGATGCGCGAGTAATCATCTAGTCAATGCACTTGCAAGAAGTCTTAAGTCTTGTCATGATAAAAAAGAAAGAGAAACACATTATATCAGAGAACAGGATAGCTGGTTTTTTTTTTTCTTTTTGCCTCTTTCTTATCTCTTTTCCTCTCCTTCCTGTATGTATTTTCTTTCTCAGTTGCAGTAATGCATTATTTTACATAGGCATTGCTGATTCCCTAATGATTGCAACCACAAGGGCTAAGAGGTGTCTCATTTTCCATGGCGGACAAGAACAGTGATGTCCAAGCTAAAAAAAAAAACCTACACTGGCAAACCCATTCCTGCAGCTCACTCTGGATGCTTCTGAGACACCAAGGAACAGACAGTGAATAAAAAGAAATCACGCAAACCTTCTGATATGAAGCTATGATATAGTCCTTGGGTCCATGATGCAAAGGCTGCGAGTCTAATCAGTGGATTCTCCAGTGGAGTTCCCATGTGTGCTCCGTGCTGGGAGCTGAAGAGGCAGAGCACACGGCCCAGAAAGGACAAGGCAGTGAATAAGTGATGTTGTACCCAAAGGTGGCAACAGCTGCACAGGCAGTAGGACTTTAGGTGGTCCCAGAGGGAGGTTCTCAGGGTCACCTTAAATTGTCAGGAAAGGCAACACACTGAGCTGGACCCTGGGACACAGGTAGGTTTTAGATGCTTTCAAAACAGCAAAGTATTCCACTAAAAGGGTCAAGAGTGCATCGCCTCTTAATCAGATTCAGCTGGGGGCCGCTGACTTTGCAGACCCAGTTTCGAAACTAACCACATATGTCAACTGCTCAGGTCGTCGAAGGAACATTTTTCAAAGTATTCCGAAGATGTTCATGTAGAGCAATTAATCACAACTTAAAGTACCAGGACACCACAGCTGTAAGCTTTAAATTGATTACGAAGACGGTAGAATGATTTATCTTCTACACCAATAAGTGGCACGGATTAAGTGCTGCTGAATTGAAACAAAACAGAAAATGGGATCCGAGAAATTACAAAACCTCTTTTGGGAAGTTTAAAAGACGTCAGATCTGGCCTGAGTTTACTGCATTTTCTTTTATAGGCAGAAAGTTGGCCCTGGGACACTTAAAGAAAAGCCCCCTGGCACCTCAGCTCCCCCCTTCAGACTCAGAGGCTGGCCAGCAGCCTCTGAGGGAAAACTTCCTGGCTTTTCTCTGCAGAGGATCTTGGGGTCAGCAGGGGTGGAGTTGAGAGGCAGCTGGAGTCCCGGTGTTTGCCTTCCTGATCCTTCCAGGAAAATTATAGCACTCTCTAATTGATTCCTAATTAGGCTGCTTGGCTGTGGTTTCCCTGGTCACAAGGCATGCCCCTTTTAACCTTTACTTCTCAAAAGACCTTTGTTAAGATTTGAGCTAGCTGTTTCAGCCCTGAAATAGCTACCACCTGAAACTTATTTCCAAAAATATCCCGCATGTCTATTTCACATCCCTCAATCACAGGTTTGCAAGGCCTTGCGCCTGGGGCAGTTCCTCCTTTGGCTGAGAGGAGCTGAAACTCTCACAGAGTTTATGAAAAATAGAAACCCTTTGGCCCATCTTCCTGATTCTGAAAGCCGTGAATACTTGACTGTGGGTGCACACACACATGGGATGCACGTGTGCACACACACACATTCTCATCCCTCACCTATTTTGCTGAAAACCTTACGAAAGGGAAAACTTTACCATTTATTAAGTCCTGGTTGTATTCTTTTAATGGTGAGTACTTGAGAGGCACACTGCTCAGAGGTCTGCCTGAAACCTGAAATTAGATGGAGTTGATGATTCTCCTAGGAAAAAAAAATTTTTCCCCTCAATATTTTTGTACCCAACTCTGCTAGCCTCACTTCCTGCAGGATTTGAAGTCATGGGATTCTCTCTGAAAAATCAACATGCAAAAGTCGCTGGCCGCTTCTAGAAGCCAACAGCAGGAGAGCATTAAAGTCATAGCTAGTACACAAGGAATCTTGGCTTCCTGCATTTCACAGTGTCTCGTTGCAGCCCCAGCATCAGAGAAATCCAAAGAAATGCATTAGCCATCTTGCTTTAACAGCCTTTACACAAATGAGGTATTGTTGCTGGTATTCCTTTAAAGATGATGGAAATTAGGTGCTGAAATGTAGATGTCCTCTGAAAATGACTCGGGATAATTATATTTGTTAAACTGGGCAGCCCTGATATTGTGTGCTATCTGAATCAGCTTTCATTATTCTTTAATGATTCTTTGCAATTATTATTTTTTTCTAAAACTTTGCAAGCTTGACTTGTGATCACCTTGCTGTGGAGGGCTTTAAAGGGCATTTCATCTAATAGCAGAGGAAAATGATAAATTATAGATGCCAGAGCATATAGTGGTGATTTAGATAGTGCCAGCATAACGTTGTAAGCAATACAATAAAAATTTTCCCAATCAACCTCCACATTAGGATCAAACAAGGAACAGCCATCTGCATAATTAAAGAGAGACGTGTCAACATGCTTGTTAATATGCTCAGGTTCTTTTTTTAAAAAAAATAAACTTGAAATCATGAAGCAGAATACTGGCAATTTTTATCAGGTTAAGTGAAAAAGTTCTGGATTTATGAATGAGAATGGAGTAACTTTATTTTAAGCATTTTCTAAAAATACGGGCATCAAGAAGGGAAAAAAACCAAAAACCAAAAAAAATTCAGGCTTACTCTGTTAAGCATTTGAGGAGTCAGGACAATGGAGCGATTGAGAGTCTTCCTGGGTCTGACTTCTGGCCCAGGCCTCCCCAGCTGTGCGGCCTCAGGCAAATCACTTAACCTTTCTGAGCCTTGGCTTCCTCAGCTGTAAAATGGGTACTCACCCGATCCCCACTTTGTAAGAGGTACAGGTAAAGCACTTAAAACAGAATCCAAGAGAGGAAGCACTCGATGAAACTAAGTTAGAAAGCATTTCTTGTTGCTGTGCCCAAAACTCTCTGGGTAAAACCTAGGTCCTTACCACGCGCAGGGCCCCGTGTAGCTGGCCTCTGTCTGTCCTCCCTGTGTGACCATGTCCCTCCTTCCCCTGGCTCTGGTGCACAGCCTTCTTCCCTTGGACGCTCCTTGGACACCCGCCCCGGGACCTCTGTGGTCACTCTCGCACCTGTCTTGGAAGTTCTCCCCTCACTCACGCTCAGAGCCTTCAGGTCTTAATTCAAAACGCCTCCTCACGAGCCTTTCCCTGCACAGCCCGTGTAAAGTTCCAATCTCTCAAACCCACATGCACTTTATTAGCCCCCGTTCCTGCCTAATTTTTTTTTTTTTTTTTTTTTTTTTTTTTTGCTTAATAGGAACTACTTCCTCACATACCACGTATTTACCAACTTACCTGATTTTCTCTACCTACCAGTAGAGTGTAAACTCCAACACGGGATTTTTGTTCTAGTCACTGTTGTAAGCTTAGTGCCTACAACTCTGTTGTCCCAATAGCTTCTGCCAATAAAAACTGAATGGCTGAATGAAGGGATGCATTTTCCTTAATTTCCAAAAGATAACAATTCTAACCTATATGTATACAAGTATTTCCTCACTCCAAAGCTTAATGAAATGTAATTTGTTTCTTGGGGCAGGCATTTGGCCTGGCGATAAGCTGCTGATAGGGATGCCAACATCTCCTATCAGAGTGCCAGAGTTCAAGTTCCATCTCCACTTTTGATACCAGCTCCCTGCTAACACATACCCTGGGAAGGCAGCAGGTGATAGATGGCTCAAGTGGTTGGCTCCCTGCCTCCCGAGTGGGAGACGTAGTTTGGGTTCCCATCTTCTGGCTTCAGTCTTACCCGGCTGCAGCCACTTGCAGACATTTGGAGAGTACCAGTGAATGGGAGCTCTCTCTCCACCTGTCTGTCTGCTTGTCTGTCTCTGTCTTTGCCTTCAGATAAAGAAATAAATAAATAATCTTGGTAGCCATGATGGTTGTCAAGCACAGCAATAGCAACAATCCTCCCTTAGAGGTCTGATCATTATATACTCAGAGTGAAAGGGCGTTGTTAGGCCACCCTGGCCATACGGTAGCTGCTCCTTCTAAGCCTTCATTAGTTCCCCTAGCAGGGGTAGGAAAACTTTCTTCTGCCAAGAGCCATTTGGCTATTTATGACATCACTGTGGGCCATACAAAAGTATCAAACTGAAAATTAGCCGGCTATCGATCTGTTGAGTTTCAAGTCCCACCTGCTGTTGCCTTGGCAGGGCCAGACCAAATGATTTTGTGGGCCTTATGTGGCCCGTGGGCCAGACATCCCCCACTCCTGATAGAGGAAGAAATAAAGATGCTTGCTGGACTCTGCGCACTGCCTACCCCCCCCCCAACTCCCCAATCCTGCGTTCCTCCTTTAGCGACAGATAAACCAGAAGCATCTTCCGATCTGCCCCTTCCACCCCATCCTTTTAGTAGTTACAAAGGAAGGAATCTCCTTAAGACAACATGGCGTGTAATTTCCAAAATCTGAATGTATTCAGGGCCAGGAGTATACGAAGGCTGTGAGTTACCAGGATTTTTCCAAGGGTATTTTTTTTAAAGATTGGTTTATTTTATTTGAAAGGCAGAGTAACACAAAGAGAGGGAGAGATAGACTGAGAGAGAGAGAGAGAGAGAGAGAGAGATCTTCCATCTGCTGGTTCACTTCCCAAATGGCTGCATCAGCTGGGGCTGGGCAAAGCAGAAGCCAGGAGCCAGGAGCCAGCAGCCAGGAGCCAGCAGCCAGGAGCCAGGAGCTGATCTAGGTCTCTCATGTGGGTGGCAGGGGCCGAAGGACTAGCGCCATCTTCCACTGCTTTCCCAGCACATTAGCAGGGAGCTGGATTGGAAGTGGAGCAGCCTGGATTTGAACCAGTGCTCATATGGGATGCCAGCGCTTTCGGCAGGGATTTTTTTTTTTTTTTTTTGACAGGCAGAGTTAGACAGTGAGAGAGAGAGAGAGAGAGAGAGACAGAGAGAAAGGTCTTCCTTCCATTGGTTCACCCCCCAAATGGCCGCTACAGCTGGTGCACTGCACGGATCCGAAGCCAGGAGCCAGGTGCTTCCTCCTGGTCTCCCATGCGGGTGCAGGGCCCAAGCACTTGGGCCATCCTCCACTGCCTTCCCGGGTTCCACAGCTCTGGAAGAGGAGCAACCGGGACAGAACTGGTGCCCTGACCTGGACTAGAACCCAGTGTGCCAGCGCTGCAGGAGGAGGATTAGCCAAGTGAGCCGTGGCGCCGGCCCCAGCAGGGATTTAATCCGCTGCGCCACACCGTCACCCCCTCCAAGGGTATTTCTAAGCTTGGACATGTTTACAGGGGCAGGACATAAGCCAAAGATAAAATTCCCTGAATGTCCTGTGTCCCAGGCATTTTAAAACTAGGGGCCTCATGTACTGTATCTACTTTTTCTTCATAATGATCCTTTGGGGTGGATATTATCCTCAACCTGGAGATGAGGAACTGGGGTGAAAGCAAGACTCTGAGAGGATCAGTTTCCTGCCACAGCCATTTGACTAAGGAACCGCAGAGCGAGACAAAGAGCATTTGTCAAGGACGCAAAACCCACTCTCATCTTCTCTCCTGTCTCTTTGCCCCTGTAAGCAGTTTCACACGCATTCAAGACCAATCTGTGTGTCTTGAGCAAACAACTCATGACTCAGAGAGCTAGAGTTCGTGATGGATTTCTGTAACAGCCAACCCGCCGTAAAGCTCCTGGGATCCCAGCAGTGTCTCCTCTGCCCCATGCAGTGAGGTCTGGCACGCCAGAGGCCGCCAACAGCAGAGGCACAGGTATCTGTGTCTCGCCCCAGATGTGGCCTCTCCCTCCCCTGTGATCTTAGCTCTTTGACGGCACGTATGCGGCTCTGCCTTGTTTGACAAAAAAAATGCATATATGCATCTTACCCTAAGCCCCTCTGAAGTGCAACTCCTCTCCCACCTGTCCGCTGATAGGGCGCAGAAGCCCCCGTGTCAAAACTCCAGGCAACGTGAGGGTGGAAAGAACTCACCCAGTCCAACCTCCTTAGGGGAGACCAATGGGGAGACTGAGGCTTGGCTGCAGTTACAGAACGGGGACCGGGACCCTGATTTTCTTGGTTCCTTAGGTTTTTTTTTTTTTTTTTTTTTTTTTTTGACAGGCAGAGTGGACAGTGAGAGAGAGAGACAGAGAGAAAGGTCTTCCTTTGCCGTTGGTTCACCCTCCAATGGCTGCCACGGCCAGCGCGCTGTGGCCGGCGCATCGCGTTGATCTGAAGCCAGGAGCCAGGTGCTTCTCCTGGTCTCCCATGAGGGTGCAGGGCCCAAGCACTTGGGCCATCCTCCACTGCACTCCCAGGCCACAGCAGAGAGCTGGACTGGAAGAGGGGCAACCAGGACAGAATCCGGCACCCCGACCGGGATTAGAACCCGGTGTGCCGGCGCCGCAAGGCGGAGGATTAGCCTATTGAGCCATGGCGCTGGCCTCCTTAGTTCTTCACTACTCTGCACTACCTTCCTGAGTAGAGATGTGTGTACCTAATGTGCTTTAAGAAAAAAAGATACCCAGATGTGTGTACCTAATGTGCTTTAAGAAAAAAAGATACCCAGGAAAAGTTGTGGAGGCAACCCAGGGGCTGGGGAAGACTCCAGGTGGGGAAGGAGAGTAGTGAGGAGTTCAAGGAAATAAGTCACAATCACTTTAATGAGGTTGGTGGTAGCAGCCGAACATTATGATAAAGGATTTGATGGAACTCACAATGGATGGTGGGGTTGGTGGGGGAAGGAGTGTGACTTAGGAGGATGACAAAGGAAGGCAAGTCAAAGCTGATGGGAGAGCAAGTATGGTGTAGTGGGGAAGACAGCTCTGGGTTCAAATCCCAGATCCCATATATTTGTTGGATGACATTTCATTCATTCATTCAGTATGGCCAGGCAATATCCTAGGCACCTTGGATATCCTTGTATCAGAGAATAAAATAGAAAAAGATTTGTGTTCTTCTGGAACATATAGTCTAGCTATGTCTCAGCCCTGTTTCTTCAAACACGGAATAGAACAGTATCCATCCATACAGTAGTTGTGAAGGTTAAATACTCAAGTAGTATTAGAGATCATTATGGCCATGTTTGGAGTCTGGGTAACAGGTAAAAGTGAATTAATAGAAACTGTCATATTGGAAATATAAGATAGTCTCTCTCTCCTTTTTTTTTTTTTTTTTTTTTTTTTGACAGGCAGAGTGGACAGTGAGAGAGAGAGAGAGAGAGAGAGACAGAGACAGAGAAAAAGGTCTTCCTTTTTCCGTTGGTTCACTCCCCAATGGCTGCTGTGGCCAATGCATCGCGCTGATCCAAAGCCAGGAGCCAGGTGCCTCTCCTGGTCTCTCACGCGGGTGCAGGGCCCAAGGACTTGGGCCATCCTCCACTGTACTCCCGGGCCACAGCAGAGAGCTGAACTGGAAGAGGAGCAACTGGGATAGAATCTGGCGCCCCGACCGGGACTAGAACCCCGGGTGCTGGCGCTGCAGGCAGAGGATTAGCCTATTGAGCCATGGTGCTGGCCATAAGATAGTCTTGAGGCAAGGTTAAATGTGAGTATACTATATTATTAGCCCTTTATCACTCCAAGTTTCTAATAACATGTGGTCCAGAACTGTTACAGAGTTTGGCCAGACCTTGGGGAATGGTGGTCTGGGTTTGCCCATGTGCTCGCTCCTAAGTCCTTTAAACGAAGAATTTGGAACTGCAATTCATATCAGGATTCTTGCTCTGTGCCGGGTCAGCATGGGAGGTCTCTGTGGAAGGGCAGTGTGGCTCATTGGCAGGCACAAAGGAAAACCCAATCATTCTCTGAAATGAACGTTGGAGTTTAAGACTGTACAACAAGCAACCTTCAACGGGCTGAAGAAAGTGTGGCTCAACACTGGAGGCATGAGAAAAGCATTCTGTCCTACGGCAGTACCTTGATCCTAGAGGATCACTGTGAGGTGGAGAAATGATAATCAGTAAGGTCTTGCAGGGATGTGAGTGAATGAAAACCCTGAACTTTATCTTTTAAATCCTGGCAAGAGAGTTGCACACAAATATTTAGCCCAGTAGGATTTTCCGCTTATTTTCATGTTCATTAGTAAGATACTTCTGATTTTCTAGTCTTGTCTGCAGGACTATAAATGCCATTGAATCAGACCTAATATGAATTAGAGGAATTATGGAAAACAATAGGAACAGCAGCAGCTATAACTGTATTTTTATGTATAACTGTATTTATTATGTCATGGGTTCTATGAGGTATTTTACAAGACTTAGTTAATCCTCTAACAAGCCTACATTAAACTCAGTATCCCATTTTATAGATGAACATGTTGAGGCTTAGATGGTTAAGATTTTTCTCCAAGGTCAAACGTGAAATGGCATGCTTGAAATTTGAAGCTAGTTAATTTGGCTCCAGAGCCAAAGTTTTAATCACTTATAGCCATTGGTTCTCAATATCAGAGTCAATGGGGGAGTGCTTAGAATGTTTTCATGTTGTTCCCACCCGCTGAGATTCTAATTTAATTTGGGGGTAGAGCCCTTGGCAGGCTGCTTTTAACAGTACCAGGTTGCGAACCAGTTCAATATACAGTAGTCTCCATGATAATATATTCTATCCAAGGCCAGCTACTATTAAGTGGTCAAGCTGCTTTCTAAATTCAAATCTGTATGGGTCCAAAGTTTGGTTCAGTCACCACCTTCACCTTGACCACGACACTTCCACCCTTTTTACTCCTAAACCACCTTATATCTGAAGGAGCTTTACCATGTGCACGGCAGATTCAAAGAAGTCTTTAGGGAGCCTGGCATTGTGATACAGCCTATAACACTGACATCCCATAATGAGTGCCGGTTCAGGTCCTGGCTGCTTCACTTCCAATCTAGCTCACTACTAATGTGCCTGGGAAAGCAGCAGAAAGATAGCCCAAGTGCTTGGGTCCCTGCCACCGATGCAGGAGATCTAGATGGAGTTCAGGGTTCCTGTCTTCTACCTGGCCCAGTCCTGGCTATTGTGGCCATTTGGGGAGTGAACCAGCAGATGGAAGCTCTCTCTCTCAGTCTCTCCCTTTCTGTAACTCTGGCTTTCAAATAAATATTTTTTAAGAAAGATTTTTATTTGAAAGGCAGAGTTACAGGGAGGAGGGAGGGGAGAGAAAGAAAGAGAGAGAGAGAGTCTTCCATCCACTAGTTCACTCCCTAAATGGCTGTAATGGCCAGAGCCGGGCCAAGCAATAGCCAGGTGGCAGGAGCTTCTTCTGGGTTGCCCACGGGGGTACAGGGGCCCAAACATTGGGCCATTCTCCATTGTTTTTCCCAGGAGCTGGATCAGAAAGAGAGCAGCCAAAACTTGAACATGCGCCCATATGTCCTAACCTACTGTACCACAGGGCTAGCTCCATAAATCTTTTTAAAAAATGAATGAAAATAAGTTTTTAGCCACCATAGCTTATTAAAACTACTGCTTTTAAGAAATACTTTCGACTGGCGCTGCGGCTCAATAGGCTAATCCTCTGCCTTCTGGCGCCGGCACACTGGGTTCTAGTCCCGGTCAGGGCACCGGATTCTGTCCCGGTTGCTCCTCTTCCAGGCCAGCTCTCTGCTGTGGCCAGGGAGTGCAGTGGAGGATGGCCCAAGTCCTTGGGCCCTGCACCCACATGGGAGACCAGGAGAGGCACCTGGCTCCTGGCTTCGGATCAGCGTGGTGCACCGGCCGCAGCAGCCATTGGAGGGTGAACCAACGGCAAAGGAAGACCTTTCTCTCTGTCTCTCTCACTGTCCACTCTGCCTGTCCAAAAAAAAAAAAAAGAAGAAGAAATACTTTCATGATTCCCTAAATTATCCAGTGTTGTCTTCTTTTTTTAAGATTTGGCCTCTGAAGAGTATTCCAAGAATAATGACAAAATATCAACTTTTCCTACAAGCTTCTAAATTAAAGCGGTTCTTCAAGGCAAACAAAAACTTTTTCATCTGAAATTTTAATTGAGACCAATTTCAGTGCCTTGGGAACTAGTTCCAGTGTTTGGCTCTGATTTTCTGGCACTGAGCACTGGGGCCTGGCCTCGGGCCTACTCTGGGTCCTCTTACAGCTCACCTTGGGGCTCTGCGCCCAGAACATGGTCTCAAGGCAGCACAATGCTGTGGTTTAGCACCAGCACCTGGGGCCGGGTATTCAGCCTCTCAGAGAGCAGCTCAGAAGAATGACTGGGTGGAGTCACCTCCTGCAGCACTGCGGCACCTTCTGACATTTCTGGGAGAAAATTAGAACCAGTTTTCATTAGTTTGTCTAGGAGTGGAGTGGAGATAGGTGTTTCTCAGCACTTAGTTTACAGCCACAAAGTTGTAGATCAATAAAACACCACCTAAGAGGAGAAATGTGTGTCCCTCCCATGGGTAAGGTTTGTAACGGGTCTTTCAAAAAGAGATAAAGGGCCAGCGCTGTGGCGTAGTGGGTAAAGCTGACACCTGAAGTGCTGGCATCCCATATGCCGCCTGTTCGAGTCCCGGCTGCTCCACTTCAGATCCAGCTCTCTGCTATGGCCTGGGAAAGCAGCAGAAAATGGCCAGAGTGCTTGGGTTCCTGCACCGGCGTGGGAGACTTGGAAGAAGCTCCTGGCTCCTGATTGGGTCAGCTCTGGCATTGCAGCCATTTGGGGAGTGAGCAAACCAGCGGATAGAAGACCTCTCTCTTCCTCTCCCTCTCTCAGTCTGTAACTCTGCCTCTCAAATAAATAAATAAATCTTAAAAACAAACAAACAAAAACAACCAGGGCTGGGCTGGGCTGAAGCCGGGAACAAGGAACTCCATCTAGGTTCCCATACTTAGGTGACAAGGGCCAAGTACTTGGGCCATCACCTGTTGCATCCCAGGTACATTAGCACGAAATTGGGTAGGAAGTGGAGGAGCTGAGACTCAAACTGACCATCCCAAGTGGCAGTTTAACCTATATAATGCCCACTCCATTTTCCATGAACTTATTAAAGACCTTAGTGTAACCCCTCGAAACCCATCCTTTTTTTTTTTTTTTTTTTTTTTTTTTTTTTTTTTTTGACAGGCAGAGTGGACAGTGAGAGAGAGAGACAGAGAGAAAGGTCTTCCTTTTGCCGTTGGTTCACCCTCCAATGGCCACCGCGGTCCGCGCGCTGCGCTGATCTGAGGGCAGGAGCCAGGTGCTTCTCCTGGTCTCCCATGGGGTGCAGGGCCCAAGCACTTGGGCCATCCTCCACTGCCTTCCTGGGCCACAGCAGAGAGCTGGCCTGGAAGAGGGGCAACCGGGACAGAATCCGGTGCCCCGACCGGGACTAGAACCCCGTGTGCCGGCGCCGCAAGGTGGAGGATTAGCCTATTGAGCCACGGTGCTGGCCAAAACCCATCCTTTTTACAAAGAAATCTGAATATCTAAAAATCTGAGAACACCAAGAACAATTATAGAGTCTTAGCTCTAAGAGACTATTTGGATAACTTAGTCAGATTTTCTCATTTTATCTTCTTCCTTCTTTCCCTTCTCTTTTCTTGATTCCTTTTTCAACAAATATTTTCTGAGTTCTGGTAGACATAAAGCATTGAGTACTTGGGACAAAGACTGAGTCCTTAGCCTTAAGAAGACAAACAGGTGATTAAGATGCAAAGACAACACTGCTGCTATAGAGGGGGGCACAGGGAGCGGTGGACGACAGAGGCCAGAGTGTGGGGTTGGGGTGGGGAGGAGCTGGGAGTCAGGAAAGAGTTCCTGGAGAAATGACATTTAAGCTGAACCTGGGGAGCCAACTGGGGTGCACCTTTCTAGGTAGGAACACTGCAGGCACCTGTGTATATTATAGAAGGGCATCTGGAACAATGAGAATTGCCCAGGGCCTTGCAAATGGCAGTAGAATGATGCTGAAGGCATCCAAAGCCACAGGCTCAAATGAGTGTCAAAGACTTGAATTCAGTTTTTGGTTTTGAGGGGCCAGCATTGTGGAGCGGTGGTTCAAGGTGCTGCATGCGACACAGCATCCCATATCAGAATGCTGATTTGAGTCTTTGCTATTCTGCTTCCAATCCAGCTCCCTACTGATGCACCTAGGAAAGCAGCGGGTGATGCTCCAAGTACGTGGGGCCCTGCCACCCAGGTGGGAGACCCCAGATGGAGTTCCAGGCTTCTGGATTTGGCCTTACCCAGCCCTGGCCATTGTGGTCATTTGGGGAGTGAACCAGTGAAGGGAAGCTCTCTCTTTCCCTCTTCTTCCCTTCCTCTCGCTCTCTGTAACTCTGCCTTTTAAAGCTTTTAAGTTTTTGGTATTGGACACAGGTGAAACATCATAGTGGCTGCCTTTCTGCAGACTCAAGCTCTTTCCTGGGCTCTAAGCTTAGGATTTCTTCTCTCTGGGTCTGGCATCTTCCACAGTAGCCCATCAGCACAGCACAAACACATCCCAGGCCTGTCATCTGAGAGGCGCCACCACCAATCCAGTCCAAGGATGAGGATCTTTCAGTGGCTGAGGGCATGGATGAAGATCCTGGTTCTGACAAGCCTAGGAGACGAGTCCTGTAAATGAGAGCTCAGTTACACAAGATGCTTGTAAAATGAGATGACTGCCCTCAAATACGTGACAGATCGTAGGAGGGATTGGATTCATTCTGTGTAAGCTGGAGGGGCAGGAGTAAGAACCAAAGGGATGGTTGGTTACGCATTAAATGTATTTCTCCAAAGTAACTTGAGGCCAGTTGTGCTGGTAAATAATGACTATCTCTACACCAGAAGTATTTAAAATAAGGAGAGAATGAGCACTTCACTGGGATGTGACAAAGGGGACCCGTGACTCCAGTAAGACTTGGATGAGAGGCCTGATTAGATCCTTGTTGAGCTTCAGCAAGCCTGAATTTTCTTTTAATTTGCATTTATTTTATGCTGAATTTATTCCCCAGCCAAAAGTTTTTGTTTCTTCAGTTTCTCTCGGGATATCTTTTTCTTCTGTGCCATCTCCTCTTCTGGTTTAGGAACCATTTGTTCCTTTCCATGAGGATCATCTCCATGTGGCAGGGGGAGCTCCAGTACCGGTTAATCCACCATGAGCATGGCAGGTCTGGCGGCATGTCTTGGGTGCTTTGTTCACTTGGACCTGTTCAATGACCAGGGACTCTACATCCAAACCCTGAAGTTCAGTGTTACTCTCTGCATTTTTAAGCACGTGCGGTAGAAACTCAGCACTCTTTCTGGGCCACTGGTCCTGTGTCCAGCTCCACTATTTGGCCTAGGCACACTTACCAGCCGCACCTTTGTAACAACAGGATGGCACACATCACGGTTTTTTTTTTTTTTAAGATTTATTTTATTTATTTGAAAGACAGAGTTACAGAGAGAGGTAGAGACAGAGAGAGAGGTCTTCTATCTGCTGGTTCATTCCCGGCCTCCACATTGCTTCTTTAATGTGATCTCTTTCAGATCCTAGGTGGCTTTTCAGATATATACACCCTTGATGGCTCAGGCAGTCTCTTAAAGTGAGTACAAAGATTTGGACCTCTGGATTTGCATGAAGCTGTGGGGTTTTCTGGATCAAGTGACTAGCAAACCATTTTCACAGATCACCTGAGGCCACTTACAGGAAACGAGAGTCTGTATTTTCAATAGCTGGTCCAGGCCAACTGAAGTCTCATTCATTGTTCTCATTTCTTACCCATTCTTCACAATGTATGTACTCTCAGTTCTGGTGAATTAGCATCTCAAGCACATTATTTTTACATTTATAAGCAAAGGCACATTTATGGAATATTGTGATATCTAAGAAGGCGATTTACTGTTTTCCTTCACATAATACATTAATACAGATACTGCTAGGTCGTGAAACTGCAGTGCTTACGTGAGAAAATGAGCAGTTTGGCACAGATACACACACCACACCCACATACTCAGTCCGGCACATGCACACTGCCGTTATCTGAGGTATGCTTTGCCTGTGACTCACATACAGTGGCTGCTGGTGTCCGTCCTCTCACACACCCTACAGAAATTTAGTAAATTATTCCTTTCCTTTATTTTGTCCTTTATTTTTAACTGTGGGAACTGTGTTGCTGAAATAGCTGTTCCATTTGTCTAAAGATATGGAGGAAGTGAGGGAGAGGATAGTTCCTGAAAACGGGAGATATTACTGACAGTTCTTATAGATGCTGTTTAGATTTTGTAAACCTCAAATTATTTTTGGAGGGTGGTAGTGAGAAATGATTTATATTGTTTTGTAAGGCAAATAATTCTATTGTCAGTACAGCAAAATGAAAGGTACAGTTTCGTTTTACCTGATTTCTATGCTTGGTGTGTGTAATAATTTATAAATCAAATAAATTAAATAATATTTTATTTGTGTAATATATTACTTAAAACCCAAAATATATGTTTTAAAACAACTTAACTGCTTTTTCAAAAAAGAGAAAAAGAATGCAAGCACATTTTCTAAAATAAAAAAACCAAACAACAGTAAAAGGATCAGTCAAGGGGTGAGTGTTCGACACAGCAGCTAGGATGCTGCTGAGGGGGCCGGTGATGGGAGGTAGCAAGCTGAGCCTCCACCTAAGGCGCTGGCATCCCATATGGGCACCGGTTCTTGCCTGGCTCTCCCTCTTCTGATCCAGCTCTCTGCTATGGCCTGGGAAAGCAGTGGAAGATGGCCCAAGTGCTTGGACCCCTGCATCCATGTGGGAGACCTGGAAGAAGCTAATGGCTGCTGGCTTTAGATGGGCGCAGCTCCAGCTGTTGTGGACATTTGGGAAGTGAACTAGCAGACAGAAGACCTTTCTCTGTCTCTCCCTCTCTCTGTCTGTATCTCTATCTCTTAAATAAATAAATAAAATCTTTCCCTCTCTCCTTCTCCCTGCCCCCCGCCTCTGCCTTCAAAAAAATAAAAAAGAAAGAAAAAAAACTAAAAAAGAAAAAAAAAACGGTTAAAGCAAGTGGACACCAGGCAAAATCACCACGGGGACCAAGCCAGAGCCCAGGTGGGGCACTGGGCAGAAGGTGGCAAATGGGCCATTTCAAAAGAAAGAAAAGGACAACTGGGAGCAGGGGGCAGTGGCAAACTCCGCCAAGCAGGGGAGCAGATGACGAGAAGATGTCACAGCTGCTGCTGCAGCTGTTCCAATAGTCACCTCTGCTTTGGAACAGGGGCCAGTGAGCTTGGATATGAAAGGCGGGGGCATAAGAAACATGGGACACTTTCCCCTTCTAACCAACTGGAAGGTAATCTTCACAAAGCTCATCCTGTTCTCATGGGGTGGCTATTTTTAGGATTCAAATATAGCAAAAGACTAAGCAGCAAATCCCATGGGCTTCTTAGCTGCAAGTGCAACTGGGTACTCCCAAATTACTGAGAGCACATTGTAAGTCGTAAGGCAGCTTCTGAGACCAAACTTGTAGCTGGAGCCTTGAACATGAGAAACAGTAGCAGTTTAGTAACATGATAGTTTATGTCCTTGCTCAACTATTTCTGAACACACAATGCTTTGTCATATGCAACCATAATGTTCATAGGCTTTTTTTTTTTTTTTTTTTTGACAGGCAGAGTGGACAGTGAGAGAGAGACAGAGAGAAAGGTCTTCCTTTACCGTTGGTTCACCCTCCAATGGCCGCCACGGCTGGCGCACCGCGCTGATCCGAAGCCAGGAGCCAGGTGCCTCTCCTGGTCTCCCATGCAGGAGCAGGGCCCAAGCACTTGGGCCATCCTCCACTGCCCTCCTGGGCCACAGCAGAGAGTTGGACTGGAAGAGGGGCAACCGGGACAGAATCTGTCGCCCCAACCGGGACTAGAACTCGGTGTGCCAGCGCCACAAGGCGGAGGATTAGCCTATTGAGCCGCGGCGCTGGCCAATAGGCTTTTATGTCATTATTTCTTGTTTGTGTTCCTTGGGGGGGATATGGAGAATTTTTTCATCTGCTTGTTTATTTGTTTTGATTTGTTTTTTTTAGCAGCAGAGAGATTGAGACAGATACTGACAGAGAGAAGGAGGGTGCTTGGGACACCTGCACCCCATATTGGAGTGCCTGGGTTTCAGTGCTGGTTCATGCTCCCAAGTGCCCATGGGAGCCAGAAACTTGATCCAGGTCTCGGTGTGGGTGGCAGGAACATAACCACTGAGCCATTAGCACTGCCTCCCGGAGTCCACATTAGCAGGAAGCTGGAGTCAGGAGCCAGAGCTGGGTGTTGAATCCAGGTATCCTGATGTGGGGTACAGATTTCCTAACTGTCATCTTAACTACTAGACCAAATGACCACTCCTATTCTTTTGCTTATTCTATTTTTTTAAATATTTATTTTTGATTCTTTGAAAGGCAGAGTTAGAGAGAGAGAGAGAGAGAGAGAGAGATCTTCCATCCACAGATTCACTCCCCAAATGGCCACAATGGCTGGGGTTGGGCCAGGCCAAGGCAAGGAGCCAGGAGCCAGAAGCTTCATCCAGGTCTCCCACCTGGGTGGCAGATGACACAAACACTTGGGCCATCTTCCACTGCTTTCCCAGGCACATTAACAGGGAGCTGGATTGGAAGTGGAGCAGCTGGGACTTGAACCAGCACCCATATGGGATGTCAGCATCACAGGCAGCAACTTTACCTGCTATGCCACAAGGCCAGCCCCATGGCCTCCTCATTTTAAACCCAGTACAAAGGGAGTTGACCCACCCACTCTGAGACAGATTTCTGAGAACTCTGAACCCTCTTGAATCCTATCCTCTTCTGAGGTTTGGCTCTGGTTGACCTGAAATCCTGCCCAGAGGAAATAAATATGGGGTGGGGAGGAGGATGGGAGACACAGGACGACTCCATTGAGCCCCTGCTTTCTTCAGGATCCCCAGGCATCCTACACAGCAGTTTCCAGCTCCTGGTGGGCAGAGAGCATTTATGATCAGAAAAAGATGTCCTCCACAAATGTCGCCTAAGGAGATGAAGACAGTAAACATGTGTGGTTACTGGACTGTGCTACAGACGAAACATCAAACAGGCTCATAAGGATTTAGTAATTTGCCAACAGTTACGCAGGAGGGTCAGACTTCAGTGAGGGTTAGGGAGACTCCAGTGCTTCTTTCTCCTGCCACAAGGCAGCACGGCGGTCTCAGAATTCTAGGTTTATAAAATGCGGACAGGGAATGTACATTTCATTGATTCAAAAAGGTTTAAGCTGTTTCTTAGGCTCTACGTCTTCACAGGGCTGCGGCACTATTGCTGACTCTGCTCACCCGTTAGAACCATTCTCACTTGCTCGGAAGCTTCCAGCCAGGCTGGAGCCAGGGCCCAGGGATCTCAGCTGCATGATTGCCCAGCTTAATCAGGCATGACACAAGTCTGGATGGAGAACCAGGGAGGGCCAGAGATCTACAAAGTAGGTTGCTGTGGTCTCCACATGGAACTAAATGAGAAACACTTTGTTCTATGGAGGTGTGTTCTTACTAGCATGTTTAGAGAATGGACTTATTTTCACAGAGTTATTCACCTATCAGAATAATAATGTTTGTTTAGCTTTTTAAAAATATTTATTTATTTTGAAAGTCAGAGTTGGAGGGAGAGAGAAAGAGATAGCTCTTCCATCTGCTGGTTGACTTCCCAGATGGCCACAATAGCTGGAGCTGGACCAATCCAAAGGCAGGAGCTTCTTCCAGGTCTCCCACATGGGTGCAGGAGTCCAAGGACTTGGGCCATCTTCCGCGCTTTCCCAGGGCACCAGCAGAGAGCTGGATCAAAAGAGGTGCAGCTGAGACTTGAACCAGTGCCCATATAGGATGCCAGTGCCACAGGTGGAGGCTTAACCTACTGTACCATAGTGATGGTTCCTTTCCTTTCTTTCTTTTTATTTATTTATTTTTTTTGACAGGCAGAGTGGACAGTGAGAGAGAGAGACAGAGAGAAAGGTCTTCCTTTGCCATTGGTTCACCCTCCAATGGCCGCCGCGGCCGGCGCACTGTGCTGATCCGATGGCAGGAGCCAGGTACTTATCCTGGTCTCCCATGGGGTGCAGGGCCCAAGCACTTGGGCCATCCTCTACTGCCTTCCCGGGCCACAGCAGAGAGCTGGCCTGGAAGAGGGGCAACTGGGACAGAATCTGGCGCCCCCACCGGGACTAGAACCCGGTGTGCCGGCGCCGCAAGGTGGAGGATTAGCCTAGTGAGCTGCGGCGCCGGCCTCCCTTCCCTTTCCCTTCCCTTTCCCTTCCCTTTCCCTTCCCTTCCCTTCCCTTTCCCTTCCCTTTCCCTTCCCTTTCCCTTCCCTTCCCTTCCCTTTCCCTTCCCTTTCCCTTCCCTTCCCTTCCCTTTCCCTTCCCTTTCCCTTCCCTCCCTTTCCCTTCCCCTTCCTTCCTTCCTTCCTTCCTTCCTTCCTTCCTTCCTTCCTTCCTTCCTTCCTTCCTCCCTTCCTTCCTCCCTCCCTCCCTCCCTCCCTTCCTTCCTTTTTTAAGATTGCCACAGGTGGAGGCTTAACCTACTGCACCATAATGATGGTTCCCTCCCTCCCTCCCTCCCTCCCTCCCTCCCTCCCTCCCTCCCTCCCTCTCTTCCTTCCTTCCTTTTTTAAGATTGATTTATTTATTTGAAAGGCAGAGTTACAGAGAGAGAGATGGAGAGCCAGAGACATTTTCCATCCACTGGTTCATTCCCCAAATGGCCACAATGGCTGGAGCTAGGTCAATCCAAAGCCAGGAGCCAGGAGCTTCTTCCGGGTCTCCCACATGGGTGCAGGGACCCAAGGACCTGGCCCATCTTCCACTGCTTTCCCAGGTGCACCAGCAGAGAGCTGATAGGAAGTGGAGCAGCCACATGGGATGCCAGCACTGTAGCGGCAGTCCTACCAGCTAAGTCACAGCCTACCTTTTTGATACTGAGTTTCCCTTGGTAACTCTAGGAACCAGTGGCCCCTAAAGTCCTTACAGCCATAGCTATGTCTCCACTCAACATCTTCGGATTGGAGTCTTTTCTGCTTAGAATTTGTGAGCACTCTAAGTTATCATCATCCTATTGTTGTAAATCCCCCAGTCACCGAACTGTAAGCATCTTGAGGGCAGAGGCTCTGTTGACTGGCAAAGAGGGTACCTTAGCAATATTTCCCAATATTCCTTTTTGCTTTAGATTTAAGCCAGATGTGAGCAGAGGAATGTTGCCCATTGATAGTCAACTAAAAGGGCTCACACCTCACTTCTTTGTGCAGTGGAGCACTACATTCATTCCTTCTTCACCATATGGGGTTTCTGCACAAGGTTGGGGTGGTTTACAATTTCCTCTCTTCCTCATCTCTGGGTCCAAGTTTTTGCTTTTGTAGACTTAGTTCAATGACTAGAAGGAGCACATTGCTATCCCTGAGCCCAACATCTCCCAGATGTGAAACTCAGCTCCGTTCTTGGTTTCCTTCAAAAGGGATAGAGCAGGATTAATATTCTCTTGGGCAAAAGGCCAGAAGAGTGAGGCATGTGTATGGCAGGTCTTCAAATATTAACATTTTATCATGAATACTATTTGCTTTTGAAGTTTAAGGAGAAAAACACTTTGTACTAATTAACCCTTGCTAACACAAAGCACAATACTGGAAATTTATTAGAAATTTATTTTCCAATTTTCAAGTGACTGATGCCATAATAAAGGAATGGATGAAAGCTATTTTTTTTATTTTTCAGAAAGGACAGTTTACTAATGTGCTTGTATATTCAGTGTCCATAGCTGACTCCTTTTCTTGTAGATTGTACCTTCTTGTTGTGTTCTCACATGGTGGAAATAGGACGGGGAGGGGGTGTCTCCCTGGAACTTGTTTTATAAGGGAACTAATAATCTTATTCATCATCTCCCAAAGTCCCTTGCTTTTTTAAAAACTTAACTTAAGCAGAGGGAGAGAGAGAGAGACTCCTATCAGCTGGTTCACTCCCCCAAATGCCCACAACAGTGACTGGAGGGGAAAAGACTGGAGCCATGCACTCCATCCAGGTCTCCCTTGTGGAAGGCAGGAACCTACTACTTGAGCCATCACTGCTGCCTCCCAGGGTCTTTGTCTGCAGGAAGCTGGAGTCTGGAGCTGAAGCTGGGCATCAAATCCAAATGTTTCAATATGGGACACAGGCATCTTAACGTCTAAAAGACTAGGCTAAACATCCTCCCTGGGCCCATCTTTCTTTCTTTCTTTCTTTCTTTCTTTCTTTCTTTCTTTCTTTCTTTCTTTCTTTCTTTCTTTCCTTACTTATTTACTTATTCATCTATTTGAAAGGCAGAGTTGCAGAAAGGCAGAGGCAGAGAGAGAGAGAGAGAGAGAGAGAGAGAGAGTTCTTCCATCTGCTGATTCACTCCCCAAATGGCCGAAACGGCAGAGCTGGGCCAATCAGAAGCCAGGACTCAGGAGCTTCTTCTGGGTCTCCCATGTGGGTGCAGGGGGTGGGCCCATTTCTTAATATCATCACCTTGGGGTTGGGATGTCAACATACAAACTTGGGGGGAGGGGGAAATAAACATTCAGACAGGGTCTACATCTCCATCTACAACATCTATAGGACAAGAAGAGAGGCCTTAGAAGAAAAACACATCTGCCAACATCTTTATCTTGAACTTTTAGCTTCCAGAATTGCCAGAAAATAATTTTCTGTTGTCTAAGCCACTTAGTCTATGGAACTCTGTTATAGCAGCCTAGCAAACCAATATGGGTATTGGGATTAAATATAGCCAAAATAAACAAACAAACATGGTGAGAAACTAATGGTTTCCAAGCATTTTGAATTTTTATGAGGGTGATAGCATACTGCTTAAGAGCACTGTGCTTTACTCTGGCTCTGCCATTTCCTATATATGTAACTTTAGGTAAGCAAAGCCTTAAGACGTAAGTAAGGACTTATGTATAAGTGGCATTACTTCCTGGTGTATTAGGTCCAAATGAGATAATGTGTAGTATAATGCCTGGCACATAATAAACATCCAGTTAATAAATTCTTTCTTGTCTGACTGTGTCTCTAGCTATTTATCTACATGTCTTCTGATGGGAGGGGTTGGAATAACATTTTCTTAGGAACTAACATTTTCCACCTTAAAAAAAACAGATAAGGAAGCTGAGGCACATAGAAATTCAATGGGGTTAATTTACGGGGTTCTAAAGAGTATGGTGAATCTGGGATTCACAGGCAGATCTGTCTAATTCTAAGACTCATTCTTTTCCCACTTTATGATATTACCTTTCCCATTAATTTTCTAGAACCTATAGATTTGAGTATGCTGTCCACATACATCTATTTCTATGGGTGTGGGACAATTGGAGCCAAAGCAATTTTCTAGTTAAATAATCTTTTCAAATGGTCTTCTCACATATAGAAGAAAAACAAAAAAGGAAAAGACAAAACAAAGCCCAAATGTGAAACAGTGGTAATTCTAGCTTTGGTAATGCTACAGATTGGTAATGGAACACCCCCGGTATAATGGCCTCATAAGAACGTGCCATCAATGATTTATATTCTCATATTGCAGTGTCCTGATTTGAACCAACAGATAAAGTTTCTAAAGGATTTAACTTGTGCAGCTATTGGACTAACCCCAATGTCTAATTTTAGCACAAAACTTGCTCCTGCAGTATTTAATCCTGGTTAAATAAGCAAAGTGTGTTCTCAGTTGCTGAATAATAGCTCTCCATTTCATCCTGTAACTTTTCCATACCCCAAGTCAGACATCACAGAACAGTTATCTACGCAGTTATTTTAACATATTCCAACAAGGCTTCTTTCTAACTAGCTTCTTTAACAAAACAATAAAGGAGTAATTTCTTGAAGCATCTGATCTTTATTAAATTAGCCCTCAGAAAAATGTTTAGTTCCTTTGTGTGTACAGTTAAGTTAAAAACAGAGTAGGGGTGGTATGTAGCACAGAAGTTAAGAGGGCCACATTTCACATCAGAGTGCCTAGGTTTGATACGTGCCTCTGACTCTACCTTTCTACTAAAGCAGTGGTGAAAGCACAAGTAATTAGGATTTTGCCACCCATATGGAAGACCTGGATTGGACTTCTGGCTCCCAGCTTTGGCCTCAGACCAGCCTCAGGCATTTGGGGAGTGAACCATGGATGGGAGTTCCCTTCCCAACCTCCAAATAAATAAATAAAAATTTTAAAAGTGAATAATTCTTAAAGAGGATGAGACTGCAATACCAGTTCTAAAACTATAGCCAAGGAGACACTTAAGAAGGTAAGGAGGAGGAGCTGTGGCTACCAGCTTCTCCCTCTGACACCATCTATTCTACCCAATCCCCTCTCTCTCCTCCTCCTCCTTGTGCTGCAGAAAACCAGTTTTGACAAGGCTGTTGCCCAGAACAAGTGCCAATTGAAAATAATAGCAGTCAACATTTCCATAATGATCTATTATAATATCATTATAATAAAATTACCTTGGCTGACACTCTTACTGCTACCATGTACTTGACGCCATGAAAATTCTGAGACTTCCAAAAAAGGCAAGAAAATGGGGAGTAGTCAAACTCAAACCACCACCTATGAATATCCAATTAAATCCTGCCCCAGATACCACTGCCTACGCCTCCATGAGTTATGATGGAAAAATGGAACCACTTTATGGAAAATCACTGCATTTCATCTGAATTTCTGTTCTTTTGGGGGTCCCTCAGAATGACTGGGAGGGCTGAGAGGGATGTAATATCAAGCTGAGAAAGACCAAGGACAGTTTCCAGTCAAGGTGGCACAGTGAATTCATGTTTCATCTCATCCTGTGTATTCTAAACACAAGGTGGATGAAAAGAAGAGAATCAAAAGGCCATTGCTGGGCTCAAAAAAAAAAAAAAAAAGTCTTTGTAGAATAGAAACACAACAGAAATGCAAAGCAGTTAACTGGGCTAGAGTTCCAATCTGTCACTGTCTGGGTCTTGATACAGCTAGTGGCAACTGAAAATTCAGTTCTCATGGAGTATGTGGGCTAAAATGCTTTACAAAGCCAGCTCATTCCTGGAAGCCAGGAACTGGGGCAGGACTAAGGTGACCAATCATCCTGATTTTCCTAGGACTCTCCTTGTTTTGGCACTGAAAACCCCAAGTCCCAAGAATCTCTTTCAGTTCCAAGAAAACAGCAATGGATAGACACTGGATTTTCCACAGCTCCATGGAAGAAGGCTCAGTAAAACTGTTGCTGAAATGCTAGCTGGGGCTGTGGATTTATGAGATCCAGAAGGGCAAAAGGACAAAAAGAAAAATCACTGCAGCAACTGAGCTAAGACATCAGCTCACTCAGGTACTGGAATGGTCATATTCTAAATAGCAGTAAGGACTAGGAACCCTCTATTTTAAAAGCTGGTTCTGGACGAGGGTATGTGTCAGGATCGCCCCCTTTGGGAACTGGCTGGGTTACCGCGAAGGAAAAGTCAGGAGACTGAGGAAGGTCAAGCTAAACACACTTTATTGATACTCTAGGCGACTAGGAGGAGAGATCACTCAAGCCTACTCCTGCGGGCACTAGGCACTACGGACCAGGAGCTTCTCCCCGCCGGCACTAGGCACTATGGACTGGGGAGAGAGGCTGAACAACCTCTGGTTTACAGCTTCTGAGGGTCCCCTTATATACAGTTTCTAGAGGCTAGCCCCACCCACATTCCAACCCCCCAGGGTCCCGTCGCCATGGCAACGACAGTTTGTGGTTAGGCCGCCCGTTTTCAAATCTTACCAGCTAGGGTGGTTACCACTCTACTTTTCTTTCAAGTTGGGCACTACTGCACAGTTACTTTCTTTCAAAGGGCGCTATAGTTACTTTGTTTCAAACAGCGCTACAATTACTTTCTCCATGAATGGTTCCCTAACAGGTATGGTATGAGGATCAGAGTAGGTGGAAACGGTCATTGAACTTGAAGATGAGGTAAGAAAGGATGACAACAAAAACATCTCCCATGAAAAGTTAGTGTCAAATCAAAACGCCAAAGCACTTAAAGAAATAAATGCTAAAGAAGACAGAATCAATGATGGGGTAACTAGTAGGGAATTACCTCTCCTGATATTAAAAAATGGTAACCCAGACACAATGCATAAAACAAGTATTTGAGGAGGTTGAACAATAGCAGGATGGGATCATGGTTCTGGGAAGAAAGAAAATAATTGAGTTGAGTTCCACAACTGTCCCATTTTCCTGATTGGAGACCCTACGGATCGATTTACATCCAAGAGGAGCACAATGGTTTTGTTGGGCTTAAGAGAAAGGCCAGAACTGAGGAAGGTAATTGCAATTTGAGAAACAGAGTACCAAAAAGGAGAAAGCATTGAAGAGACAAAGCTCCAGAAGTCCTCAGAAGGGTCACCCTTAGTGTTTGCATATGAAGATGCACATGCGTGAAGTGGAACTCTGTAAAGCCAAGGCAAAGAACAACTACTAGGAAAAGCACATTTCTACAAATCTTGTGACAGCTTTTGTCCCAGACTATCTTCCCAAGGATGTCTGTATAGCCAACAGCCTTTGGAGGGTATAGAGTCACTGTCCAAGACAGAAGGCAGATTGTTCCCTGACCAGCATAATGATGAGAGTGGCTCCTTCTAGAGTGAAGATAGCAGATTTACTAGCAACTATCTCTTAAGATACTTTCTAAACTCAGGGATCTCAGATGTGACTTGGACATGGGTATAATATTCACCTGGAGCCACTCCATATTGTTTCCATGGGGTCTGGGCACCAAGGGAAATCAATGAAAACATGAAGCTCATACTATCTGCTTGGCTGTGAGTAATAAGGTCCTTTGTCTCTGACCTAGAAGCTGTGGAAGCTCATTTGCTGGCTTTCAAATAGGGTAAACTCTCAGATCCTGAATAGTTCCTGACTTTAGAGAGAGAAATTTAATAGAGACCTCTGAAAAGCCATTCTATGATTAAAGTAGCCCTAGAGTAAAGAATTCTTTAGGACAAGTGTCGTCAACTGCAGCCCACAGGCCAAATCCAACTCATAACCTAGTTTTGTAGGGCTTCTAGGCAAAGAATATTATTTACATTTTAAAGGCGTTGTTTAAAAAAAGAAATATGCAAAAGAGACTGTAGATCCTACAATATTTACTATCTGGACACTTTAAGAAAAACTTTGTCTTCTGCTTTACTTGAGAACCATCTTAACAAAGCATAAAAACCAAACTGAAAGGATCAAGCTGATCTTCAAGTAAGTCAACTGCATACTGGAACAGAACATTTTTGGAAGAAAGATAAGAAAATGCTGACATACAACAACATGATAATCACAATGTCCAGCACCAATAAAAAATTATTAGACACATAAAGAAGCAAGGAAGCATAACTCACAACCAAGATAAAATCAGTCAACAGAAACAGACTCAGAACTGACAGAGATGGTGGAATTAATAGAAGACTTTAAAATAGTTATTATAAATATGTTCAGGATATAATGGAAAGCATGAAAGAATCTCAAAAAAGAGAGCACCCATCTGCTGTGTTATTCCTCAGATGACCATAACAGCTGGGGCTGGGTCAGGCCAAAGCTGGGAGTTGGGAACTCAGTCCTGGTTTCCCATGTTAGTGGCAGGGACTCAACCACTTGGACCATCACCTGCTGCCTTCCAAGTGCAAATTAGCAGGAAGCTGGAATTGGGATCTGAGCTAGGACTTGAAACTAGATATTCTGATATGGGATGTGGTTGTCTTAAATGCTAGGCCAAATGCCTGTTCCAAGCAATGTATTTTTAAGTAATCCACAGGTCAAAGAAGAAATTACAAGGGAACTCATAGGAAAATATTTTGTGCAGAATGATAATGAAAATTCAACATATCAAAATTTGTGTAATGCAGGTAAAGCAGTGCTTACAGGGAAATTTACAGCAGGTCATCTCTGAATAGGGAGAATAAAAAGAGCATGCATAAATATATGAATGCTTGAATTAATTTTTTTTTTGACAGGCAGAGTGGACAGTGAGAGAGAGAGACAGAGAGAAAGGTCTTCCCTTGCCGCTGGTCCACCCTCCAATGGCTGTTGTGGCCAGTGCACTGCGGCTGGCACACCGCGGCCGGTGCACCGTGTTGATCAGATGGCAGGAGCCAGGTACTTATCCTGGTCTCCCATGGGGTGCAGGGCCCAAGCACCTGGGCCATCGTCCACTGCACTCCCTGGCCACAGCAGAGAGCTGGCCTGGAAGAGGGGCAACCAGGACAGAATCTGGCGCCCCTTGAATTAGATTTTTAAATTTATGGCAAGCTATTGAAAATACAAAAGTTCAAAAAGTATTATGATATATACTTTTTTCAAGGTTTATTTCTTCTAAAATATACAAGAGGAGAGTCTCACAATTCCTAGATAGAGGAATGACCATAGAGACCCCATTGAAGCAAAAACTAGATTTAAATTATGTATATAAACAGACTTGGTGAAACAGATTTTTTTATTTTATTTTATTTTATTTTTGACAGGCAGAGTGGACAGTGAGAGAGAGAGAGAGACAGAGACAGAAAGGTCTTCCTTTGCTGTTGGTTCACCCTCCAATGGCCGCCACGGCCGGTGTGCTGCGGCCGGCGCACCGCGCTGATCTGAAGGCAGGAGCCAGGTACTTCTCCTGGTCTCCCATGCGGGTGCAGGGCCCAAGGACTTGGGCCATCCTCCACTGCACTCCCGGGCCACAGCAGAGAGCTGGCCTGGAAGAGGGGCAACCGGGACAGAATCCAGTGCCCCGACCGGGACTAGAACTCCGTGTGCCGGCGCTGCAGTCAGAGGATTAGCCTAGTGAGCCGCGGAGCTGGCCGAGATTTTTTTTTTTTTTTTTTTTTTTTTTGACAGGCAGAGTGGACAGTGAGAGAGAGACAGAGAGAAAGGTCTTCTTTCCGTTGGTTCACCCCCCGCCCCCAAATGGCTGCTATGGCCGGAGCTATGCTGATCTGAAGCCAGGAGCCAAGTGCTTCTCCTGGTCTCCCATGCAGGTACAGGGCCCAAGGACTTGGGCCATCCTCCACTGCACTCCCAGGCCACAGCAGAGAGCTGGCCTGGAAGAGGAGCAACCGAGACAGAATCCGGCGTCCCAACCGGAACTAGAACCTGGTGTGCTGGCGCCACAGGTGGAGGATTAGCCTATTGAGCCATGGCGCTGGCTGGTGAAACAGATTTTAAAAATTCAGTTTACATGACTGACTCCCAGGTTATTTTCCAGTTACATTTTCATAATGATAGAAGATTAATTCTATCAACAAATACAGAGTACTTACTATGTGTGGGGAGCAACTCAGACTAGACTAAGTTATTGGAATTAAGACTTATTCTATGCATCTGCTCTCCCACAATATGGCGCTGAGAGAAAGAGACCAAACAACCTCTACGCAGCTGCCTCATCAGTTTGACAAGCTGCAGGAGCTGATCCTGCTCCTGATTGGAGGAGAGCAGCGTGCTCGGTGTGTGGGTAGCAGAGTTGGGATTGGTGGAAGAGGACTATAAAGGAGGAGAGAGACAACATGTACGAGGAACATCTGAAGGAACACCTGAGCAGCCCCCGAGAGAGCCGGCCGGCGGTGTGCCGCTCCTCCACGGAAGTGGGGAAAGTGGCAGGGGGAGCCGCCCCTCCACGGAGGTGGAGGGGTCGGCAGCCAACCCGGGAAGGACCAGCAGCAAACCCGGGAAGGGCCGAGCAGACAAAAGAACAGCGCAGGGTCCTGTGTCGTTCCTCCGCGAATGGGGGAGCGACATCTATGTCCCAGGAAAATATCAGTAATATGGGGGATGGTTTAAAAAAGAAAAAAAAAGGGGGGGCTGGCAACATCCTTACTTAGTTAATCACTTGGTTAATGCCTGCGGCGCTGGCATCCCACATGGGAGCTGGGTTCTAGTCCTGGCTGCTCCTCCTCCAGTCCAGATCTCTGCTGTGGCCCGGGAAGGCAGTGGAGAATGGCCCAGGTGCTTGGGTCCCTGTACCCACGTGGGAGACCAAGAAGAAGCACCTGGCTCCTGGCTTCGGATCATCGTAGCTCCGGCCATAGCAGCCATTTGGGGGGTGAACCAATGGAAGGAAGACCTTCTGTCTCTCTCTCTCTCACTGTCTAACTCTATCTGGAAAAAAAAAAAATCCCAACTACTCATGGATCTTACTTGGGATTAGAGGGAGACATACCATAAACCATTAACAAGTAAAAATATATAGTATTTCACAACACAGAGATAAGCATATTGGAGAAAAATAGAGAAGTAGGGGAAGTTGTAATTTTAAAGAGTGGGAAGGAATGTTCTCATTGATAAGGTGATATTTGAAGAAAAAGATGAGAAAAAAAAGTAAGGGAAAAAGTCATTTGAAAATCTGGAGCAAGTGGTGGAACCAGAGTTTGACCTAGCAGTTAAAATGCCTGTGGGGACATCTGCATCCCATGTTGGAGTGCTCCAGTGTCCCAGTGATGGCTCAAGTAGTTGTGTTCTTGCCAACCATCTGGAAGACGTGGTTTGAGTTCCTGGCTCCCAGCTTCTATCTGACCCAGCCCTGGCCATTGAGAGTATTTGGGGAATGAATCAGTGGATGGGCACTCTCCCTTTCTGTCTCTCAAATAAAAATAAAGGTGTCAGTGTGGCTGGTGCAGGATTAGCTGAAGCAAAGGGGTAAGCATATTAAGTTAGGTAAAAAGAGGGAGTGGGCAGGAAAAACCAACAGGGGTTTTGTAGGGATTTTAATTTTCACAGTCTCTGGAGGGTGCTGAGCAAAGCAGTGATAGGATCTTGAATTTTAACGGAATTATTATGGCTGTTAAGATAGATTGAATGGGAGCAGAGTCTGAAAGGAGACCAGCTAGGAGCTACTGCAAGATATCAGGAAAGAACTGATAGTTGCAGTTCACCTGAACTGGGATGAGCTGCTAGTGGGTGGGAATGGTGATGCATTCAAGAGGAGCAAGTTGCTGAATCACTGTCTGAGTAGGGGAAGGGATGGGCTCTTATGCACAACTTGCAGAGTTATGGAGTGACGAACATTTCATTTATATGAACAAGAAAGCAGGTAGCCGGCGCCGCGGCTGACTAGGCTAATCCTCCTCCTTGCGGTGCCGCCACACCGGGTTCTAGTCCCGGTGGGGGCGCCGGATTCTGTCCCGGTTGCCCCTCTTCCAGGCCAGCTCTCTGCTGTGGCCCGGGAGTGCAGTGGAGGATGGCCCAAGTGCTTGGGCCCTGCACCCCATGAGAGACCAGGAAAAGCAACTGGCTCCTGCCATCGGATCAGCGTGGTGCGCCGGCCGCGGTGGCCATTGGAGGGTGAACCAACGGCAAAGGAAGACCTTTCTCTCTGTCTCTCTCTCTCACTATCAACTCTGCCTTTCAAAAAAAAAAAAAAAAAAAAAAAAAAGCAGGTAGGGAATAAAGGCACAGATATAGGTATGGTTGGTGCGGGTGGAAGGGTGGTCTGTGGAAGTTCTTTTCAGATTACTCCAGTTTCTCAGGGGAACAGGAAGCAGAGCTGAAAAGGTAGATGGGTAGATAAGTATCAATGACCTGAGAAGGTGTCAAGCAGTTGATCGGTAGAACAGAATGAATAACTTTGCTATGGTTGGTCTTTTCAACCCAAGACACGTTTGAAATATTTCTAACCTCCTGCTCCTATATCTAAGTATCCAAAGAAAGCATCATTTTGATGCAAGTCATTATCAATGTTTATCCATCTTCATTATGCATATGCTACTCGAGAGAGAGCAAATCCTTCCCTAAAGTAAGGGTGGGTATGACTTAGGAAGGTATGGTGAAATGTGAACAGAATGTAGGCACGTTTGCAGTTTTCTTATATTTGAGATTTTCTGTTCTGAATTAAAAAATTGTTTATTTATTTGAAAGGCAGAGTTAAAGAAAGGGAGAGAGAGCGATAAAGAGAGAGAGAGACATATTTCATCCACTGGTTCACTCTACCAAATGGCTACAATGGCAGAGGCTGGGCCAGGCTGAAGCCAGGAGCCTGGAACCCCATCCAGATCTCCCACATGCGTTGCAGGGGCCCAGATACTTGGGCCATTTTCTGCTGTTTTTCCAGGCACATTAGCAGGGAGCTGGGGTGGAAGTGGAGCAGCTGAGATGTGAACCAGTGTTCACAGGCAACATGAAATGCCAGTGTCACAGGTGGCAGCTTAACTGACTGTGTCACAAGTCAGCACCCTGAATTTGTTTCTTATTACAAGACTATCTTCAGGCTGGCGCAGCGGCTCAATAGGCTAATCCTCCACCTGGTGGCGGCGGCACATGGGGTTCTAGTCCTGGTCGGGGCACCAGATTCTGTCCCGGTTGCCCCTCTTCCAGGCCAGCTCTCTGCTGTGGCCGGGGAAGGCAGTGGAGGATGGCCCAGGTGCTTGGGCCCTGCACCCCATGGGAGACCAGAAGCACCTGGCTCCTGCCATCGGATCAGCGCGGTGCACTGGCCGCAGCGCATGGGCCATGGCGGCCATTGGAGGGTGAACCAGCGGCAAAGGGAGGACCTTTCTCTCTGTCTCTGTCTCTCTCTCTTGCTGTCCACTCTGTCAAAAAAAAAAAAAAAAAAAAAAAAAGACTATCTTCAAAGAAGAACCAGTGCATCATAAATTTAAATGCACTTTTTATTAATAATTTCCCATTTACCCTAAGATTATTGTTAAAATGAAAACTCTAAGGAAAAAATTAATTCAGAGGGGAATATGCTTCTTGTAAGGGTCAGAATATTAGACATGTTTTCGAAAAGACCACAAAGCTTTCTCCTGACAACCTCACACAGAAAGCTTAGAAAAGAAAAGCAGTGTTTCTGTTCATCGCCTGCAGGTATCTAATAAAATCTCAAATAAATAAGAGTACATGTTGTGTCATAAGTAGGCTATATATCCAAACTACAAATCTATAAAATCTCTGATGAGGTGACGGCAGACTAATTATCATTTTATGTTTTTTCTATTGATGTCACTCAGGGTAATAGAAAAGCAATTTTAGTGTTTTACAAGACATGAACAGTGTGTTACTTCTCTAAAATGTCTGATAATCTCTTAAAACTTCATATTTGAGAAAAAGGAACTCAAATATAAATTGTGTTATTGGACTACACTTGCATGTATATGTTTTCCCCAGAATCTAAGCCTTTTGTAAATGTCAGATCCAAAATACTCCTATTATAGGAACTTTACACAGGTGTTCTGATACAGGAATCTCCTGCAGTCCCCAACAGTGCATTCAAAGAAGTATACAACGCACACATTTTTAACAATATGGTAATGGATCTTCCATGTGTGTGTGCCTGATGGCAGATTATTATTGAAGAAAAATTAGGCTATTTCCCATAAATAATTACTGCTCAAGTATGGGAATGAGATGTTCAAATATAATCATTAGGAATATTCAGAAGCAACCAAAGACTAAATATGCTCCATTTTTTTGCTATGAATGAAGCAAAATTAACCAGACTAATTGGTTCCTATAAAACATTGAAGTGTCTAAAAATGGGGTGCTGATTACTCTCACAGGCAGAGGGAAGAGAATTGGGGTAGAATTTTTTACTCTGCATAGTTCAAGTTTTGAGTTTGAATGGCTTTAAGCCATTTTTCATTCCCAGGCAGGGTCCATGTGACCACTCTCAGGTAGCTTTCACTTTTTCCAGATCTAGATAATTTTGAAAATATTGACTGGAAGTGAATAATATTCACATTAGGCCCAATCCATGATCACAAGGGCCAGAAGTCTATGAATGTAATCAGGAAGGCTTGTCCTCACAGCAGCCTCTCTGCAGGGTAAGAATGCACTCCAGGAAACTGCAGCCCTTAACTGAAATATTATAAATGAATGAAACATCATGGGCAAGGCCCAGAGTTTAACTAAAAAGGTGTTTTAAAGGGTGACTCATTTTCAGCCCATTCTACCCCTCGTAGTAATAAGAATTTCCATAACCCACAAGTTATTATTTACCCTAAATTTGTCATTTCATTGCTTCACAGAAGGGAAATGAAATGTAACACAAGAATAAATTCTAGTCATAGTTCCTCTAATGTAAGACGTTCCTAATGAGTTTTTATAAAAATAATACCTAAAACAAGTTTTCTGTTTCACTCACAGTTTTTAATCATCTCAGCAATCCTTGCCCCTCATTTGCACACGTAATTGAAGGTTGACTGTGCTACCGCTACACTTCAAATTTCATTCTGCTACTATCAATCATGTTCAAACTTTCAAAATATCTCTGGCTTAAATTTCTTTGCTTTCTCATAATAGAGGGCATATCCATTTTGTGTGGGAAAAGAAAGGAGATAGCATGTCTTATATTGATTGCTTAATGAACAGCTAATCCTAATAAGCCTTATTTGCACCATTAATATCAAATAGAAGAAATTATAAAATCTGGGGAAATAGAAAGCCAGCCCAAACGAGTCCTCTTGGGTGGAGCTGCTCTGACTCTTCCTCAAGAAAATGGAGTCTATTTGCCTTGGCCTCTGTTTGAGAGCAGTACTGTCAACATGCCATCTGGATGCCGCTACAGTGTAATACCATCATTCTTAGCTTCTCCAGGGAAAGCTGCTCACCTAACTAACTTACCTGTAACCTGAGTTCCTATTTAGTAGCTTGCATATATTGAGTACCAAATATATCTATATCAGATCAACAAATAATTCTTTAGGATGAGCGGTTTGAACTTGATGACCTTAAAATTTCTTGATTTCTATTTGTCTCAATCTCCGCTTACTGATTTTAAGAGCTTCTAGGAATGTTTATGCTAATACACAGCCGTTGCCAAATTGGTCACTAACGTAGTGCTAATCCTTTTCTTCAATTATGTTGGTGATTTAAGACCCAGAGTAAAGTTTATACAAGTAAAATCCCGTTAACAGTTATTCTAGGCCAGCAACGTCCAATAGCAATATAATACAAGCCAAAAACACAAACCACAAGCATAAATTTTTTCTAGTAGTCACATTAAAATAGTACAAAGAAACAGGTAAAATTCATTTTCATATTTTATTTAACACAAAATGTCGAGATATCATTTCAATACACAATTGGTAAAAGATATGATGAAGATCTTTTATTTATTTTTTATATTAGTTCTTCAAAATCCAGTGTGTTGTACACGTATAGTGTATCTGCAATGCTGACTCAGGTATGGGGGTAAATATGTAGGGGTAGGATTGCTATGAGAAAATATCTTTTTACATGGATGCACTGTATTTCAGGACTTGAATGTATATGTACATTTATTTACTGATTCAATCAACAAATACTGAATGCTTGCACTGTATCAGACAATGAGAATTTAGTGAACATATTGTTCATCAGTGTTAATCCTAAGCCTCATGGGATTTGTTTCTAACTAAAGTCTTATTTATTTATTTATTTATTTTTGCTGTTGGTTCACCCTCCAATGGCCGCCGTGGCCCACGCACTGCGGCCGGCGCACCGCACTGATCGGATGGCAGGAGCCAGGTATTTATCCTGGTCTCCCATGGGGTGCAGGGCCCAAGTACTTGGGCCATCCTCCACTGCACTCCCTGGCCACAGCAGGGAGCTGGCCTGGAAGAGGGGCAACCGAGACAGAATCTGGCGCCCTGACCGGGACTAGAACCTGGTGTGCCGGCGCCACAAGGTGGAGGACTAGCCTAGTGAGCTTAGTGGCCCTTTAAAAAAAAAAAAAAAAGATTTATTTATTTGAAAGGCAGAGGGAGAGGGAGGAGGGAGGGGAGAGGAGAGAGAGAGGCGAGATCTTCCATCTGCTGGTTCACTCTCCAAATACCTGCAATAGCCAGGACTGGGCCAGGCTGAAGCTAGAAGCCAGGAATTTCATATTAGTCTTCCACATGGGTGACAGGGGTTCAAGTACTTGGGCCATCATCCACTGCCTTCCCAGGCACATTAGCAGGAAGTTGAATCAGAAGTGGAGTAGAGGGATCTGAACTGGCGCTCCAATATGGGATGCCAGTGGTGCAACTGCTGTGCCACAATGAGATGATTTATTTCTACTATTCATTTCTGGGAAGTTTGAAGTCACTGGCTAAGGGTCACATGGTAATATTTAAGATCTTTAGTTCTGAGCTGGCCTTCTTTTTAGTTATCTTCCTGTTATGGATTTTGTCTCTTTGCTGAATCCTTGAAGAACTTATTGTATTACACTTCTGATTTTATATGTATGTAGATGAAGAGTAATTTATGACTCAGTTCTTAGTAAAAGTCTTGCTCAAAGAAGGATTTGGAACTTATGTTTGATTTTATTTGTTTATTTGAGAGAGAGGGAGACAGCTCCCATTCCCTAATTCATTTGCCCCCAACCAGTGGCAGGGGCAAGTGGGAGCCAGGTCTCCCAAGTGGGTGGCAGGAGCTCAACCACTTGAGTCATCATCACCTTTGTCTCCCAGGGCTTACATTAGCAGGAAATGCAATCAGGAGTCAAAGCAGAGTATCAGACTCAGGTACTCTGATGTGTGATCTGGGCATCTTAACTGGAGTCTTAACCACTAGACCAAATGCCTGTCCCTAAGTTCTATTTGGAGAAAGAGAGAGAGTATGTTGGCATGACAAAAGCAGTGAAGCTCATCCTTCTGCTTCCATCTGTCCCTCCCAGACACTCTATAAGGTCACAGTACTTACAGGTTCCTTATAAGCATTATTACAACAACCTGGTTTTAGCTTCTTGACAGTTTACTATCTTTATGTTCCAATTTTATGTTTTAACAGTCAGGAAACTTTTTTTGTTGTTGTTGTGTTAGGCATGTCTTAGTTAGCGACAATGATTGTTCCCCTATGTCAAAGAAGAAAATAGTCAGAGGGTTGGAGATATAGTGCAATGGGGTTAAGCCACAGCCTCTGATGCCACCTTCCGACTGCTGGTTTGAGTCCTAGCTGCTCTACTTTTGATCCAGCTCCCTGTTAATGTGCCTGGAAAAGCAGTGAAAGATGGCCCAAGTACTTGGGTCCCTGTCACCCTGTGGGAGACCTGGGTGGAGTTCTGGGTTCCTGGCTTCAGCTTGGCCCAGCCTCAGCCCATTGTGGCCATTTTGGAAGCAATGGAGAGTTACTCTCTCTGTAACTCTGCCTTTCAAATAAATAAATAAATATTAAAAAACAGAAGAATCAGAAGAACACTTTAAAAAAGTCTGTAAAATGTGAACTTTAGAACATCATAGAGTAGTTTATTTCATAAAGGAAGTTTTCCTTTCTGTTCTTTGAGGCCAGTAGAGGAAGTGGTACATAATTTCAGAGTGGTGTATACTGAGTACATCCCCCACCCCACTATTGTCTCCACTGGATTCCTGCTACTTTTGCTGAGAGAATTAAGGACCCACGACAGACGTGATCCCTGTTATAGAAGAGCTTGACTCCCACATTCACAACCTGCCATTCTCAGTACAAAAAGATGAGTAGCAGTGCTCCCTAGAAGTCCAATAGCAAAGGAAGCATCTTCTCGTTAAAAGGATATATATCATGGTGGGTAGGTGACCCTTAACTGTGATGAATTAATAAGCAAGTTACTGAGAGTTGGTCTAAAAAGCCAGTATGAGGGGCTTAAAAAGTTCCTGGAGGAGCCAGCACTTAGCCTAGTGTTAATATATTCACATTCCAGATAGGAGTGTGAGGACCTCACCCCTAACTGGAGATCTTGGTTCCAGCATCCTCCTAATACAGACCCGGGAAGGCAACTGTGATGGCTCAAGTAACTGGGTTCCTGCTGTTCATGTGGGAGACCTGGACTGTGTTCCAGCTCCTGGTTTTGGTTCCAGCCCAGCACTGCAGTGGTAGGCATTGGGATAGTGAACCAGTGGGTGGGAGCTGTCTTTCTGCCTGTTAAATACTTATTTAAAAGTCAATGGAAATGTGCATTTTATTTTAAAAGATTTATTTATTTGAAAGGCAGAGTGAGAAAGAAAGAGAGAGGTTTTCCATCTGCTGGTTCATTCCCCAAATACCTACAACATCCAGGGCTAGGCCAGGCAGAAGCCAGGAGCCCCATACTCCTCTGGGTCTTCCATGTGGGTGGCAGGGACCCAAATAATTGGGTTATCATCTACTGCCTTCCCAAGTGCACAAGCAGAAAGTTGGACGGGAAGCAGAGTAGTCTGCACTTGAACTGCACTCTGATATAGGATGTGGACATCCCATGTGGTGACTTAACCTGCTGTGCTGCAACACATGCCCCTGCATTATTTCAATGTATTTTGTATGAGCTTTTTGAAGTTCCTCTGGAGCCATTTTTAGATTGTTTCTATGAGAAATGTTTGTAGGTCCAAAAGTTGAAATACAACCTGTAATAGGTTCAGAAATGGCTGGATATTTTTAAAAGTTTGATTTACATAACTTCTTTCAAATGTGCACTCAGTACAAATATTTCTTAAGTTCTTGAACACTTGTTGCATAATAATAATACCTGTGCTAATATGTAACTAAAAGTACAAACTTAAGTTGGGGGTTCACCATACTATGAGCTTTACTTTTATATAAAAAGTTTAATTTTTTTGTATAACAAAGAGGTTAAAAAAACTCTTCAAACATAAATTTGAAAAATCCTCAAGGGGAGAAGGAGGTGGGGTGGGAGGGCAGGTACGGTGGGAAGAAATGGTACCATGTTCCTAAAGTTGTAATTATGAAATTATTAAGTTTGTATTCCTTAAATAAAAGGTTTCTGGGGGAAAATGCAGAGAATTAAAAAAAAAAAAGTCTCCAAGGGATCAACCTAGGACAAAATTGAGTGGCAATGAAAGAAGTTCTAACAAAAGGCAAAAACTTGAATTCTGAATTGCAACAATGTACACAGCAAGTCAACTATCAAAATGTTGAAAACATTTGAAATAATGCATCCATTTTAGATATTCCGAAATCTTACATCATTGCTGTTCTTAATTAAGAGTGTCTTTCAAATACCCAAGTATGACATTAAAAAAAATCATTATACAACATAAAACAGAACTGAATTGAGGCAGGTCTCCTTTCAAAGTTGGGTGTAAATGAAGGATCTTTTGTACATTTCTGAAAAGATTATTCCATTTTCGATTTTACTTTGCTTTAATTGTCACTCTGATATATGATTTAACTACCAAATAGAACTTTCAGAAGCTTAAGCAAAATACATACTCTAATCAACTTTTCAAATAAAACATCTCAACAGTGACCATCTTTATATATTTTCACTTTATTTTAAAGTATCTAAAAGTCCACTGTAATTAACATAAATAGGAAAAATTATATTTTCAAATATCTTTTTTGTATATTTAACTCTTCAGGATGTAGCTTAATAGAAGACTATTAGTCTTCCTAAGACATAATTTTATTAAATTCAGAGTTAAAACATTTACTCTTTAGATATCTATAGCCAATTAACATATTTCTTTTTTTTTTAATTAATACATTTCTTTAACATACTTTCAAAAACAAAATATTTTACAAGCCCACAGTGGTATGATATAAGAGAGCAATAATTATAGTAGACAAAATAATAAATGAAATATGATACGCCTTCTGCTATGTACCTATGAGTTAACCAGAATAATCATTACAACAGATGTCCTTAGAGAACAAAGGAGAATGAGAAAGTACAAAGGTGGGGGAAGGCCTGGGAGATCTTTCCTGTTATCTTTTACTGTGTGGTCTTTCACTGCACTATTCTTTAAACAGAAAAAGGTCTCCTCAAGGGCAAGTCCTGCTTCAGAGGTCCCCTTACCCTCCTGACAACAGAATAATGTGTTTGTGTAGTATACGATTACACCAGACAAGACTGTGAACACATGTGATTTACTCAATGATTCTATTCTGCTTCCTTTTAAAGATAAAGAATGCATTTAAGTTGATGGTGTATGAGACCGTGGTAACTCCTTAGAAGGCTCCCTTCAAACAGAGAACAATATTACTTTATTTTCAAACCCTAAGAGCATGGTCATTTTCTGGTCTTCATTTTCTTCCCAGACAACAGCATCAATTAATACTTTTGCTTCTTTTAGAAAACTATAACATATGAATAATTACTTCATATAGTTTTCATTTTTCTTCGAGTAACTAAACATCTGCATAAAACTTTTGCTTTTCAACAACCTTTATATGCAAGTAACTTACAAAAATATGTATGTATGCTAGAAAAAAACAACTAACAAAACACAACCAACTTCACTACTGCAGCTCCTAACAGTAAGCCAGATCAGGGTACAGATCTCATGAAAACAAGCTGTTCACATTCCCAGAACCACAACCCCCTGGGAGGAATCTTGTCTTCTTTAACTTGCTGGGTGGCAGAGCCCAGAGGAATTCCTCAAACTAAGAAATTCCCAAAGCAGGGTCACCTAGGGGAAAATAAGACAGATATGACTTGAGCATTATAATGATTTTCTTGTAACAACAATACAGAAAACAACCTTAAATGATAAAGGTTGTTTAACAATACTTTAACAGATACATATTTACCAAACATAACATTTGTTAGTCAAGAAGAAAATATATACTATTACTTATCACTTTTTTAAAAAAATAATTATTTACTTGGAAGGCAGAGTTACAGAGAGAGATGGAGGGAGGGAAGGAGAGAGAGAGAAATGGTTTCATCTGAAGCCATGAATCAGGAGCTTCCTCTGGGTCTCCCATGTGAGTGCAAGAACCCAAATACCTGGGCCATCCTCTGCTGCTTTTTCAAGCCATTAGCAAGGAGCTGGATTAGAAGTGGACCAGCCAGGATTCAAACTGGTCCCCATATGGGATTCTGGTACCCTAGGTGGCAGCTTTACCTGCTACACCACAGTGCCAGCCCTGCCACTTTTTCTTTCACATTCTCTAAGGCATTCATATTTATTGATTATGGGTTTAATGTAATATTTATTTGTTTATTTATTTGACAGATAGAGTTAGACAGTGAGAGAGAGACAGAAAGGTCTTCCTTCTGTTGGTTCACCCCTCAAATGGCCGCTACGGCCGGAGCTACGCCGATCCAAAGCCAGGAGCCAGGTGCTTCCTCCTGGTCTCCCATGCGGGTGCAAGTGCCCAAGCACTTGGGCCATCCTCTACTGCCTTCCTGGGCCACAGCAGAGCGCTGGACTGGAAGAGGAGCAACCGGGACTAGAACTTGGTGTCCATATGGGATGCCGGCACCGCAGGTGGAGGATTAACCAAGTGAGCCACGGCACTGGCCCCTAAGTGTAATTTTTTAACATTTAGTTTTTTAAAAAAAGATTTATTTGAAATGCAGAGTAACGGAGAAGGACACACACACACACACACACACACACACGTACACACAAACAGGGAGGGGTTTGGGAAGGGGGCTTACATCTTCCATTCAATGGTTTATTTCCCAAAACACCACAACAGCAAGATCAGGGCCAGGGCAAATCCAGGAACCAAAACTTCATCCTGGTCTCCCATAGTGGTGGCAAGGGCCCAATTACTTGAGTCATCACCACTTCCTCCCAGGTTCTGCATTAGCAGGAAGCTGGAATCAGGAGCCAGAGCCAACAAGGAAACCCAGGTACTCCAATGTGGGAAGCACGCATCTTAACTAGTTTTTTAACCACTAGGCTAAACGCCTGTCCCTAAGTTGTATTTAAAATAATAAAACAGCAAACATGTGAGGGCTTACTATGTCAGACATTATTCTAGATATTTCACATTTTTTTTCACTCAATCCTTACAACAACCCTATGAGGTAAGAACCATTATTATTCCTGTTTTACAAATACAGAGCTAAGGTACAGGAAGTTAAATTTCTTGACCAAGGTCACACAACCAGAAGTCAAAACCAGGTACCTTGTCTCCAGAGCTCCAGTTCTATAACGTGAAACTGGACTTTATGATACAGGACAATTCCTCCAATCTGTGGATTCACACTCCGTGAGCTCCCTTCTACTGACTCACTGTGACTGCTAGACTCTCAGTTCCTCCCAATTCACCTGTTGGTTTTGCCTGCTTTGCTGATCAGCCCAGACCCCAGTCATCTCAGTTATGCTCAAACCTCCTGTACAGGTCTCTCCTGCTGAAGTCAAACCAAGGTGGTCCCCTGTATCAGACATGTCTGCCACTACTTCTCCCCAGCAGTGACATTTTACTGCTGATTAAATACAAGAAAAAGTCAGACTGCCTGTTTTTATGTGGAACTTCTCTACTGCTCAGCAGTCTTTTCACTGACACTTCAGACTCCACAAAAGCTGTTTCAAACTTTTTTTTCCAGAACTAAATCCCAAAATACACCCATCTTTCCCTTTGTAGATCCTTTTATCAAACAATTATTTTAAATCTAACCAAAGTAGGCTGCCTGATAAAACATAGGATGTCCAGTTAAATTTGATTGTCAAATAATGAGGATTATTTTAATACAAGTACGTCTCACATATTACATTACATACTTAAATGGCATTTCAGATAGTAAAAAATAGCAAATATACTGAAAGCCAAATATTTCATGAAACATACTTAATACTGAAAAGTTATTGTTTAATGGAAATCCAATTTTAACTAGGCATCTGGTGTCTTAATCTGCTAAATCCAATCCAAATTCCCTTCTTTGCATTCCCAGAAGTAGGCTTCCTCTTCAAAGGTCAATTCTCTGACCTATGTCATTGGTCTTCCTCCTTACTTCCTTTCCTTTTTTCCTCATTCTACATATGCCTTCCGCTCTACTTTTAGGCACATGCAGGTCATCCCTACTGTGGTGTTAGAGGCACTGATTCTTCATCCACTCCCCAACCCCAGAAACCCATGCTCTTTGTCAGTTTGCAATTTGTCTAACAAGGTGAATTCCACTTCCCTAATTCTTGATTATAGGCTTGGCCATGTAAATTGCTTTGGTCAAAAGAATGAGGCAGAAGTTTGAAATCTGGGTCTCAAGAGACCTGTGTGTTTGTTCTCTAAAATACTGTTTCCATCTCCATGGGAGAGTCAGATAGGCCCAAGCAAGCCAGATGGTCCCAGGAGGATGGCTGATTCCCCCAACAGTGACTATCACAAATGTGATTCACAAGCCTTTGTCTCTACATCTCATCTCCCACTGAAGCTCTAGTTCAGCTGGTTGTCAGACAACGGTATGTATTAGAATTACTCAGAGGGCTTGTTAATATTCAGGTGGCTGGGGCCCCATTTCCAGAATGTCATATTCAGTAGGTCTGGGGTGGGCACTCAGAATATGCATATCTAAGAAGCTCTCAGGTGATGCTTATACTATCTCAGTGACCACGCTTCAGGAACCACTTGTCTAGTTCCTGTTTCCAACAGCCTCTACCTCGTTATCCGTAAGTGCCTCAAATCACATACAATGTCAGTTATGGCTTTTTGATCATAAGCACTAGGAAACAATTTCAGCTAACTAAAGCAAAACCAAGGATTTATCAAGAGGTTTGCAGAATCAACGTGAAGGCTGTAGAACCATGTTCAAGTTAGAAAGGGACCAGAAAAGAGACTACTTGACAGGAGCACTATCGACTCTGTCTGAAGAAGTGAACTGTTTTCTGTGGTTTTTGTGGCCCTCTGTTCAATAGTCAGTTCCAAACAGGAGTAACCTATCCACTCCTTAGTTATACCATGGGAGTGACAGAAAGGATTACAGTGGACATAGCCACCAAGGAGTCCTCTTCCTTTCATATTATCTTAGTTCAGACCTATAATGAAACAGGCGGATTACTACAAAAGCCTCTTCACTCATTTTGTTACCACTAATATAACTTCCAATTCATTCTCTACATCATCTTCATTTATTTCTTTGACACACACATCATTTTCCTCTTTACTTTGTCTAGTGTAGTATTCTTGTCTTATTTAAATTGCTTTGCTTTATATACAGCAGTTAGGATCTTTTTGTCTTAGTTGACTCAAAAATGGAAGCCATTTTAGAGGGTACAGAATACATTCATGTACAGTGAGGACCCAATTCCCTAGTAATCAGGCAAGGATCAGCATCAGCAGGCCAAGGTTGTACACAGAGGAACCTTTGAGGCCAATGTCTATGACTAGACTGGAAACTTCCTCTTGGCAAGGATCTAGTCCTCACTGCATCCCCAGCACCTAGCACAGTGCCTCACACAAAGAGGTACTTAATGAAATGAATAGTCTTCCATTTCCAGGCTCTTCCTACTTTAGATTACTAGTCTGCAGTCTCTGCCTGTCTCCTCACCACCAAATTCTTCTTGTACACCAGTGCTAAATGAAGCCCATTATCAAAGTTTTCTGTAACCTGGTTCTAACCAAGCTTTCCAGGTTTTTTTCCTATTCCTCACTTACACCATTGACCAGGCTGGATGTATAAGGTTTCTTGAACATAATTTACTTTTTCTGCTCTTTTTGATTTTACTTTCTGAAATGTCTCTTTCTCATGGTGTGTCTCTACCTGATATTCGGTCTCATTAAGATTACCATCTGTCAGTGTTCCCAATCTTTTTTATGACCCATCACTCCAGATTCTCACTGGTAATATTCTCATGTACTCCTTGTTTCTTAATTTCTTTTTTTTTTTTTTTTAAGATTTTATTTATTTGAGAGGCAAAGCTATAGACAGAGAGGGAGAGACAGAGAAAAATTTTCCATTTGCTGGTTCACTCCCCAGATGGCTACAACAGCTGGAGCTGAGCAGATCCAAAGCCAGGAGCCACTGGCTAGGGATCCAATCACTTGGGCCATCTTCCACTGCTTTCTCAGGCCATAAGCAGAGAGCTGGATTGGAAGAGGAACAGCCGAGACATGAACCTGCATCCAGATGGGGTGCCAGTGCCACAGGCAGAGGCTTAGCCCATTATGCTACAGTGCAAGGCCCTCTTAATTTCTTGGTTAAGGCTCTTTCTATTGCAGCTCTTGTTAATTACTGTCCTGTTTGCATAAATAACTTCCTAATAGAACACATACTATCTTAAAATACTATACACATGAATTATTTGTTCTATCAGATTTTAAGATCTTTACAGAGATCTGTAGGTAATCTCTGCATCATCCAGAAATTTCTATAGTATCTTACATATAGTTGGTGATAAGTAAAAGCTGATGAAGGGCCAGCGCTGTGGCATAGAAGGTTCTACTTGCAGTGCTGGCATCGCAAATGGGCACTGGTTGAGTCCTGGTTGATCCACCTCTGATTCAGATCCCTGCTGATGTGCCTGTGAGAGCAGAAGCTGGCCTAAGTACATGGGCCCCTGCACCCACTTGGAAGACCCGGGGGAAGCTCCTGTTGTGGCCATATGGGGAGTGAACCAGCGGATGGAAGATCTCTCTTTCTCTCTCTGTATCTCTACTTTTCATATAAATAAATAAAAGCTGATGAACACATGAATAAATGGACATTTATAATAAAGGGCTAATGCTTGAGACTGGTCCTCTTGAAGTAGCCAGGCCGTGTGTGAAACAGGATGATGGGAGGCCGGCGCTGTGGCGTAGCAGGTTAAGCCATCACCTGCAGTGCCGGCATCCCATATGGGTACTGGCTTGTGCCTTGGCTGCTCCACTTCCTATCCAGCTCTCTGCTATGGCCTGGGAAAGCAGTAGAAGATGGCTCAAGCCCTTGGGCCCCTGCATCCGCATGGGAGACTCAGAAGAAGCTCCTGGCTCCCGGCTTCAGATCTGTGCAGCTCCGGCCGTTGCGGCCAATTGGATAGTGAACCAGTGGATGGAGGACCTCTTTCTCTCTCCCTGTGCCTCTCCTCTCTCTGTGTTACTCTGACTTTCAAGTAAAACAAATAAATCTTAAAAACAAACAAACAAAAAACAGGACGATGGGAACCCGGGATGGTGGAGATTTTCTCTTTTTTTTTTTTTAAGGAGTGTGGTGAGGGTCTATATATAACATTTATCAAAGTGAGTAGTCAAATGGAGTTGCCTAAGAATTAGAAGTTAGGTTAGCAGCCATTTATCATCTCCAGCAAAGAAACACATACATGAAAATAAAAAATCTGTAATAGCAAATGTAGAGAAATTAAAAAGCACCTGCTTTGAGAAATGGATTGAGGCTGAGCTTGAGCTCCATTTTCTTGCTTCTGTACTGTCACCTTAATTTGTTTCACACATTTGCACAAGTTCACATACAAATTATAATGTATTTTTTTGTTCATTTATATTATGGATACAGAAAATATATTTTTAGAAATATAATGTATTAGTCAAGATTTCATTGCTAAATGAAATACGTGAGAGACTAATATTGTAAAGAAAAGGGGTTTATTTAGCTCACTGTTCGGGGGCCTCAAGGGCATGGAGCTGGATCAGCTCAGGTCTAATGAGGACTCCTGGCGGCATCACATCATGGTGGAGGGAGGAAACAATCTCTTCCTTAGAAAGCAAGAGCTCGGTGGGGCCACGCTCAGGCTTTCTAACAATTCTCTCACAAGAGGGGTCTACCAAGGGGTTGTACAGAACTACTTAGCTTAATGCTTTTCATACGCATGCCCCAAATTGGACTACTCACTAGGCTCCACCTCTAAAAGATTCCATCTCTCCGGGGATCCACTTCCAACACCTGAACCTTTGGGGGACAAACAACATCTAAATCACAGCAGCTAATAACAGCTTAGCACCCAATTGCAAATACAAAATCTCATAACATTCTTTTCTTGCAATATTGTTTAAATTTAAGGTGTAGTAAGAACACTGTACCTAGTAACTACTGATTTTCCTATATCCACAATTTATAGACTGGAAAATTCTAAGAATATTTTACAATGGCTTAAAAAAACCTTAAAAATGTAAAAAACAAAACATCTAATTATAAGAAGTGTATATTTTGATACTGAACACTCCACAGTTTTAATTCCTACAGCTACCTAGCCTACAAAACATTTGCTTGCCTGTCAATCTGTGAGGTTGGATTGAACAGCTCTGCTACACACAGTGTTTTCATGCAATAATTAGCAGCAAGCAGAATGGCAAAGACTAATGTCCACATGAAGAACACTGCAAAATTCACTTAAATCCTACTCTATATGTGCAAAAGTCCTTATTTATTTGAGAGGCAGAGTTACAGACAGAGAGAGGGAGAGACAGAGAGAAAGGTCTTCCACCTGCTGGTTCCCCAGATGGCTGCAACCACTGGAGCTGAGCTGATCTGGAGCTTCTTCTGGGTCTCCCACATGGGTGCATGGGCCCAAGCACTTGGGCCATCTTCTACTGTTTTCCCAGGCCATAGTTGAGAGTTGGCTAGGAAGAGGAGCAGCTGGGAATAGCTGGCACCCATATGGGATTCCAGTGTTGCAGGTGCGCTGGCCCCATAAAACAAATTTTTGTCATTTTGAATTAAATGCTGAATAAAGTACAATCTTACATATATTTATATTATATATATATCATTATTAGTATATGAATATAATTAATGAATCATTATACGAATAATTATAGTACATATATGTTATATATTATTTTCTGATATTATTGAGAAAAGAATTAACTGTCATCTTAGGTTTTTTTTTTATGCTAGATTTTTTAAAAGTTATTATGTTTGGTAGGCAGTGTAAAAGAATAGGAAGATCACTCACCAAGGAACTAGGTAATCTGGTTCCCACTTACCCTGTGGGGTTGCATGTAAATCATTTGCACTCTCTAAGTCTCAATCTCTTCTTCATTAAATCTAAAGACTTGAATTATTTCAGTGGTTCTTGACAGGAAGACTGCACTAGCTTTGCCTGTGGCCATTCTGACTTGGTAGATGTGAGAATGGAGGGTTTGGGTAATGTATCTTTCCAATTTCTCCTAAGTAATTCTGATGCATATGATTGATTAAGAACCAATGTCTAAATAATTTCTCGGCTCTTTTGCAATTCTGAGTTGCCTTTTTACATCCAATCAGTAGAATTTTAATGGCTCCCAGTTTTCATCATTACTCTCTTGTTAATGAATAAGTATATTTTAGGAAATAGAGAAGCTGCTTCTAAATTATGAATGGCTTAGTTATTGAGTGCTTGCCAGTCCAAGGTATTAACTTATTTAATATGGGTAATTAAATCTCACAACACTGGAAGGTAGGTACTATTATCATCTGTGTATCACATGGAAGAATGAGGCACAGGGAAGTAATATGTCCAAAGTCACAGAGCAGGTTAAGTAGGAAAGCTGGCCTGCAGAGCCTAAACCCTCACTGCCATCTAATAAGTGAACTTATATATACATTGACTGTGCTCATCACTATTCCTCACCAAGTAATGTTGCTTGCTATAAGGAAGAAAAAAGAAAAGAAAGTGTGATTTTTAGAAAATCTGTAGAATCAGAAACTATGGAAAGGGGAAGCTGGGAAAGGCAAAAAGGAAATGACTCTAGGACCTAAGCCTAACTCTCCAACCCTGCATTACTTCTATAGGCTGCTTCAGCCTACAAAAGCCTCATAGCTTAACTATTCTCAGCAGTTATTTTCCTTCAGTTATAATTTCATCCCACAATGTCAGAGACATGCTCTTTTTGACTAATCAAAGGTTAGTTAATATAAAATATTACCAAATTACCTTATCAGATGAACTAAACCCAAAACTGTCATGAAAAACAAAAAAACACAAAAGCGTAACTGGAGATTCAGATACACCGTAATGTTGACCAAAATGATTCGGCCTATACTGATTTCTGGTATGCAAGGAAGAATTTATAACACCATATTTTGGCATATATAGTATGAGGTTCAGATGGCAGAGACTAATATGTACAATTCAATGCATCTTCTCTTCCCAATAATATAGATAGAGAGGAATCTAGCTGAAGTTTGAGATCCTGAATACACAGTGTTGAAATGCCAATCTGGGCTGCAGTGTTATTTTTCCTATGTTTGGGTGCAGGCAGCAATCTGTGTGTAGGCACACAGATTTCGTGTTTGGCTAGGTGAGTGACAGCAAAGGGTTTGTGGTTCCTGGCAAAGGAGTGTCAACCCAATTTAATATAGAATGCAGTGGGAGATGAAATGAAGTAAACGCAGAAGCCTGACAAGGAGACAAAAGAAAAGTCAATGGCAAGAGATTCGAAGTTAGAGAAATCAGAGAAGAGTGACTCGCTACCTTGAAGTGGGGAAGAGCACTGGAGATGAGATGTCAGGCTGAAATGAGAAGGGCAACAGTGCAAGGAACTGAGAGAGCTCAAACGAAAGCTGTGGCCAGAGAACACGAAGTCTGCATCTGCAAAGTTAAAGGTGAAACACACTGGACATATGGCAAGATTTAAAGTGCGGTAACAGAGGTGAGTGACTGAAAGAAAGTGGGATCACTGGAGAGGAGCATGCCAAGGAATTGCTAATATTGGGCACACAAAGGAGAATTTATACCACCACAACCTGGCTTTACAGGGCATGAGGTTCAGACAGTAGAGACTAACATGTTACAAGGTGTAACCTGCCCTTCCCAACCAGTATTAGACAGGCTATCTACTTGGGTGATTAATTCACTCAGGATGAGTGTAGAGTTAAGGTGGAATAAGACTATAAGCCAAGTACCCAAGTCTTTCATAAATTAAGTCTTGAAGGACTTTGGATATGCTTAGAACAGGGGAGCAGATATTCTAGAGGAGGGCTCCTTTCCCCTTCTCTATAGGTTTCAGTATAAAAACAGTTCATACAAATGGAGAAGCAAGCAGCTGCTTAGAAAAATGAGTAACGTTTTTCTTCATTCATAAAACTAATCTTTGTTCCACTTTTTGGACTTGGCAAGAACCTCTGGTTCACATTTTCATCCTTAGGCTAGATTTTCTCTGCTAAAGATGAATGGAGAATGAAATTGCCTGCTAATTCAGGCAAGAAACATCTCAGCTTCTGCTCTTGTGAATTTATGAAAATAAATGTTTTAAAAATAAATTCCAACTCAATCGCTCCACTTCTGATTTGAAAATATTTAGTAAGACCACTGCATACAGTTTCCTACTACTTCTTTTTTTTTTAAGTATAAAAACACACAAAGGCTTTTTTTTGAAAGATAATCTTTAAAGGAGAGTAGCATTCTTTACCTGACAGACTGACCTTTACACAAAGAACCTCTACCTTCAGCAAGCTAAACCTTACTGATACTGATGACTTCAGAATATCACTGGCTGTCTCTGAAAGCGGCATGTTTTGTCCCAGTCATAAAGAAGGGGCTCTTTGGACATCATTTGCTCACCAAATGGTGTGACACAGAGGGCAGGGAGAAATTATTTCTTCAGTACCAAACACTTGTCTGGGAAATGTCAAATGACTCCTACTCCTAAGAAACTTACAACTTACTGGTCAATTACATAATGCTTGAGCCTAGAGACATGTCTTACCTTTCTAAAAAATCACCCACAGCATCTAACACAGGACTTTATAAATAAGTGAATAAAAAATTAAAATGGTAATATAAAAAGCTTAGAAATGTTTAATATAGGTGAGTGAGTGATAACAGTTGGGCTGGTGTATTGTAATCTATGAAGCCTCAACTATAACTTTTGCTTATATTCCAATTTTACAGTATTTTTATTCTGAGTATGTAATGACAGAAAGATACATACTCCTGCTCACTGCAATCTTTAAATAGCCAGGTCAGGCTCACCCTGTGCTAGGTCAAGAGTGACTGAATTCTCTCACCTGCATTCCTTCCCAGTCAAGAAAATCTGCCTTGAGCAACAGCTCTTTTAAACATTCAAAACTACCAGCCAACCTGTTCCTGAAACTTTTCCCCTGGGATTTTTTTTTTTTTTTTTTTTTTTTGACAGGCAGAGTGGACAGTGAGAGAGAGAGACAGAGAGAAAGGTCTTCCTTTGCCGATGGTTCACCCTCCAATGGCTGCCGCGGCCAGTGCGCTGCGGCCGGCGCACCGCGCTGATCCGATGGCAGGAGCCAGGAGCCAGGTGCTTTTCCTGGTCTCCCAAGGGGTGCAGGGCCCAAGCACTTGGGCCATCCTCCACTGCACTCCCTGGCCACAGCAGAGGGCTGGCCTGGAAGAGGGGCAACCGGGACAGAATCCGGCGCCCCGATCGGGACTAGAACCCGGTGTGCCGGCGCCACTAGGCGGAGGATTAGCCTAGTGAGCCGCGGCACCGGCCTCCCCTGGGATTCTTTGATCTTATATTGTGATCCTTCTACTCTTAAGGTCCATAACCTTTAGACTAGCATTTCCCAATCTACATATTCTACACATCCATAAATATCCAAAGTGTCGCTATACCTCACTGATGATTCCTTTTTGCAGGGAAGTATTGGGTTCTGAAACTTTCTCAGTGCTGAATCTGTCTTTTCACTCTTTACATTATCCTCTTCCTATCAATCATCAAGCTTAAGAACAAATTTCTATTTGTGCTTTTCTATGCTTTAAGTATTCACTGAGCCTACTGCCCTTGATTTTATCCAGATAACCCCTCTTCTTCCTCAAATCTTAAAGTCAGTTTCCCCAAGAAAGCCTTTAATCCTCTCCCTAGACTAGGCTAGGCAGTTCTGCCATGTAACTTCATTACACTTATCCTTTTACTTTGAAGTATTCACTATCCCAAATGAGATGTTTAGTGGCTGTCTTATCAAATAGGCCAGGGGTCAATAAACAACATTACATGGGTCACATCCAGCCTGCTTTTTTTTTTTTTTTAAGATTTGAGGGGCCATCGTTTTAGTAGGTTAGGCCTCTGCCTGCAGTGCTGGTATCCTATATAGGCTCAGATTCCAGTCCTCGCTTCTACTTCCAATGCACCTGGGATAGCAGCAGCAGATGACCCAAGTGGTTGGGCCCCTGTACCCACATGGGAGACTGAGAAGAAACTCCTGGCTTTGAATTGGATCAGCCCAGCTTTGGCAGTTACAGCCATTTGAGGAGTGAACCAGCACATGAAAGACCTCTCTGTAACTCTGCCTCTCAAACAAATAAATAAATCTTTAAAAAAAAAAGAGATTTATATGAAAGACAGACCATCAGACAAAGGGGAATGGATACAGAGATCTTCCATTTTCCACTGGTTCACAAGTCCTAATTGCCTGTAGCAGCCAGGGCTAGGCCAGGCAGAAGCCAAGAGCCAGGAGGAACTCCATTCTTGTCTCTCATGTGGGTGGTAGGAACCCATGGTCATCATTGCTGCCTCCCAGGTACATTAGTAAGAAGTTGGATTGGAAGTGTGGAGTAGCTGGGAATTGAACTAGGCACTCTGATGTGAAATGTGGGCATACTAAATGGTAGCTTAACCCAATGTGCCACAATGCCCACCTCACTGTGTGTATTTTAAAGAAAGTTTTATTGGAACCCAGCCACACTCTTGCTTATGTATTGTCTGTGATTGCTTTTGTATTACAGTGACAAAGTTGAGAAGCTATTCAAGAGATGTGTGGCCCAGGAAACCTAAAATACATACCTTTTGTCCCTTTCCAGGAAAAGTTTGCTGACTTCTGCACTAGTCATTGGATTAAAAGTCCATGATTTATAGTCATGGGACTATAAGCACCATGAAGGCTGAAATCATTTTCACTTCTATATCCACAGCATCTAGAATAATGCAAGGCACATAAATATTTTTTGTCTAATTGCATTTCAATCTCAAGCTTTCACTCATCTTGTCACAGTAATATGAAAAACATCATGTTTATCGACTTGGCTGTTTATAATATAACATTATAATCCGTGCTTATCCAAATACTGATTGAAATTGTTGAGTCCAAGGGAAGAAATAGAAATTAATCAAATAATATACAAATACATACATCAGGACAACTAGAGGTAAGTGCTGTGGAAAAAGGGAACACAGTACAGCCAGAGATGTAACAGAGTCATAATCAATTCCAGGGTTTGAGACTGAGGAAGTGATCTCTTAACTGAAACAGTAAGAGTTAACTGGACAGGGGTCAGTGTTGTGCTGTAGTGGGTAGGGCCGCAGCCTGCAATGTCAGTTTGTGTCCTGGCTGTTCCACTTTAGATCCAGTTCCCTGCTAATGGCCTGAGAAGGACAGTGGAAGTTGGCCCAAGTGTTTGGACCCCTGCAACCCACATGGGAGACCTGGAGGAAGCTCTTGGCTTCAGCCTGGCCCAGTGCTGGCCATTGCGGCCCTCTGGGGAGCAAACAGAAGGAAGCACTCTCTTTCTCTGACTTTCAAAATAAATAAATAAATCTTAAAAAAAAAAAAAAAAGTTAACTGGGCAAAAGAGATGGAGAAAGGAAGAGGAAATTGGGAAGAGAGAGTTAAGGATAGGATCCAATGTGAAGCAACATGTTCCACCCAAAATTGCTGCATATGGTATCTATTATTCTATTTATTTGAGGGGCAGAGATAGAGAGCTTCTATCTGCTGGTTCAGTCCCCAGATGCCCACAATGGCCAGGTTGAAGCCAGGAGCCAGAAACCAGGTCTCCTACATAGGTGGCAGGGACCCAATTATTGAGTTACTACCTACTGCCTCCCAAGATGCTCAATAGTAAGAAGCTAGAAACAGGAGCAGAGCCGGGACTTGAACACAGGCATTCTAAAACAGGATGCAGGTGTCCCAAACCCAGCATCATAATTATTAGGTCAAACACCTGTGTTGCTATTTCTAATAATACAAAATGTCAACTATTCTGTTATTGGCCAAAAGTGAGAAAATGGTTAGGTAAATTGTCATGTCAGGGCTGATGCTGTGGCAGAGCAGGTAAACCTGTCGCCTGTGGCGCTGGTGGGCCCTGGTTGGTGTCCTGGCTGCTCCTCTTCCAATCTAGCTCTCTGCTATGGCCTGGGAATGCAGTGAAAGATGGCTCAAATGCTTGGGCCTCTGCACCCACATGAGAGACCCAGAAGAAGTTTCTGGCTCCTGGCTTCAGATCAGCGCAGCTCTGGCCGTTGTGGTCATTTGGAGAGTGAAGTAGAAGATGGAAGACCTTTCTGTCTCTCCCTCTGTCTGCAACTCTGCCTCTCAAATAAATAAATAAATATTTTAAAAAATTATCACGTCAATAACATTCTGTAGCCATTAAAATAATGTATATGAAAAATCTTAATTTGCATGGGAAATGCTTGTGCTATAATGCAAAGTGGAAAAACTAGGACATTATTTCTGCCTTGTATTTATAGAAAAAAATTCTAGAAAAAATGGACTAAAATGTTAATCAGACTGATTCTTGGAGGACTGAATATTCCATATTTGCTATGCTATGCATTTAAAACCTTAAAAGTTAGAAAAATACATTTTATCAAGAAAACAAAGGAAATATATGGGTTGGTCTTTTTTTCATTAAAGATTTACTTTTATTTGAGAGGCAGAGATACAGAGAGAGAAGGGAGGGAAGGTGGGAGGGCGAGGGAGATAGAAAGAGAGCTATCTTCCATCCACTGGTTTACTCTCCAAATGGCTGCATCGACCAGGGCTGGGCCAAGCCAAAGCCAGGATCCAGGAGCTTCTTTCTGGTCTCCCATGTGGGTTCAAGGGGCCCAAGTAGTTGGGCCATCTTCTGTTGCTTTTCCCAGGTGCATCAGCAGGGAGCTGGATCGGAAGCAGAGCAGCTGGGACTCGAACCAGTGCCCATTTTGGGATGCTGGCACTGCAGGTGGAGGCTTAACCTTCTCCGCCATGGTGCCAGTCCCTGGGGTTGATCTTTATGTATGAATCTTAGAATAAACAGTCTTTTCTGGTCTTTGAAATGAGGATCAAAATCCAAGAGAGTTCAGTGTCAATAACAGAATATTAGTAGTTTTCCTGTAATTTGAGTTAAGCTGTGAGTATGAAAGTGCAGTGGTGACTGAAAGCACCTTGAGATGTTACTCCAAATAGACATCTTGTTTCTGATATTTTGTACCTTAATTATTTAAATTGAGAACTTAATCTATCCCTATTCTGTGCTTGGTCTCTTCCTGCCTATATATAATCCATCAGAAATTATATATTCTGGGTATGTAATTTACATGAGGGTTCCGGAGGGCTCAGGTATCAGTTCTAATACACTCTACTCTGAAAGCTGTTTTTTTTAATTTTTTGTTCCTCAAACATAATTTTTAATTTATAGGTTCATTGCTTTGTCCCTTAAGATTATTACTGTTAATTTATGTAAGTAGCAGAGTTGTTTCAGAAAAGTTTTCTCTCTCCCAGTAACTGAGTAGATTAATTGGTTAAAAAGATAAGAACAGAGAGATCTTTATTTAGGAAATTCAAATATCACCACATGATTAATTTTTACTTCCCTTTGGCTTAAAAGAGAGAAATAAAATTCCACTTTTGGGGCCAAGCAGTATTTTATTAATAATTCATGCAATAAATATTTATCTGCCTACCTCATACACAGGCAAGTGCTATGGATAAACCAGAGACCTGCATAAAATCTTTTGGGACTAGTCAGAGTTGACAGCAATTGCCTCCAGAGTTTGGTATACTTACTTAAGGGTTTCACATTCCTCTGAGATGGAATGAGTGTTTTCCCACCATTGTTTCTTTCTTTCTTTCTTTTTTTTTTTTTTTTTGCCAGTCTCCAAAGGACAAATTCCATACGTTCTCCCTGATTTTTTTTTAAATTTATTTATTTGACAGATGACAGTAAGAGAGAAAGAGCAAAAGGATTTCCTTCCATTGGTTCACTCCCCAAATGGCCGCTACAGCCGGAGCTAGGCCAATCCGAAGCTAGAAGCCAGGTGCTTTCTCCTGGTCTCCCATGTGGGTGCCGGCGCCCAAGCACTTGGGCCAACATCCACTGCCCTCCCGGGCCACAGCAGAGAGCTGTACTGGAAGAGGAGCAACCGGGACTTGAAGCAGACGCCCATATGGGATGCTGGCGCCGCATGTGGAGGATCAACCAAGTGAGCCTCAGCGCCAGCCCTCCCACCATTGTTTCTTTTCTAAAAGCAAAGGATTAGATGAAGCATGGGGTAACAATTTCCTTTAGACTAGACCAGGGTTTTTCATCCTCTGCACTATTAACTATGGATTAGATAATTCTTTGTGTTGTAGAAACTGTCCTTTGCACTGTTATGTTTTTAGCCATGTCCCTGGCTTCTTACCTACTAGATGCCAGGAGCAGTCTCTCAGATATGGCAACCAAAAACGTCTCCAGGGGCAGGTGTTGTGGTGGAGTGTGTTAAACAAATGCTTAGGATACCTGCATCCCATATTGGAGTGCTTTTAGATTGGGTTTCCCAGATGCTTCCCACCCAGCTTCCCGCTAATGCACACCCTAGGAGGCAGCAAATGCTGGCCAAGTACTTGAGTCCCTGCCACTCATGTGAGACCTGAATGCAGTTCCTGGATCCTGGCTTTGGCTTGGTCCAGCGCTGGCTATTGTGGGCATTTGGGGAGTGAATCAGTGGATGGAAGATCTTTCTCTGTTGCTCTGCCTTTCAACATAACAAGCTCTTTTTTTTTTTTTTTTTTTTTTAAAGAAGTCTCGATTTTGTCAGATGTCCTGGGGAGGGGGAGGGAAAGGGAATGCAGGAGGCATTAATCAACTCTAGCTGAAAAACACTGGATTAAATGTATCAGACATTTGATTTTACAGTTGTCAAGAAAACTGAGTTCTATGAGAGTAAAGGGATGACACAAAGGATAATTTACCTTGGATTTTACTGAATTTACTAGAAAACCAATAGAAGCAGTCAAATGACTAAACAAGAAAGAAAACACAAATCTTTCCACATTACTATGCCTTTCTACCTAGTCCCTAACTTAGAGTGGAATGGAGATGGAGAAACACTGACAAGACATGCTGCTTCCTATGATACTAAGATTCTACTTAGAAGATTCTCTACAGCACAGGAGTAAAAATTATAGATCTGGAGTTAGGAGGTATGAGTTCTCACTCAATAAGCTTTATTTCTTTGTGTCTCAGATTACATTTGTTTGTAAAATGGAAGTATGATGAGAAGGCAAGAGAGAGAGCTGTAAATAATTAAATTTTTTTTTTTAATTCAACAAATGTCAAGGATTTACAATCTAGGCACTATACCAGGAGTTAGTATAGATTAAGACATGATCCCCTCTTTAAAGGAGTTAATGGTCTATGAGAATTACAAACCAACAAATAACCACAATGCTATAAGTGTTAAATAGAAGCCTACACAAACAGCAGCTGAAGCCTAGCAATAATACCTGAATCTGTTACAGGGAAATCTTTATAAAGAAGTAGCATTTTAGGTAACAACTGAGTAAGAAATTTGCTAGGAGACAAGAAGAAGGAAAGTCTTCCGGTTAGAAAGACAAATGTCCAGAAATTTGATGCTTCTTCAAAAAGAATGGCATGTTTAATAAACTGCAAATACTTCAGTGGTGCTAGCAGGTAAGCAGAAAACAAAGGGAAAAGAAATGAAGCTGAATTCCTAGGGTCAGTCACAAAAGCCATGATTTCTTTTTTAAACTGTATTTGACAATTTAAAATTTATGTTAGATCGCCCTTGTACAAATGTGGGGCATAAGACCACTGCAACAGTCCAGCTAAAGTAGTGAAGGCCTACAAAATGACAACGATTTGTGGACAGGAATGGGGAATATTTGGGAGATAATGGGCAGGATGTGGCAATCTGAATGTGGAGAGGATTACAGCTAAGGTTTATTGAAGACTTTGATAAACACTTTAAAAAAATGTTTATTTGAAGGGGGGAGGGAGAGAGAGAGAGAGGGAAAGAGGGGGAGAGAGAATCTTCCATTGGCTGGTTCACTCCCCCAATGCCTGGGCCAGGCCAAAGCCAGTAACATCATCCAGGTGTCCCACATGGGTGGCAGGGACCCAAGCACTTCAGCCGTCATCTGCTGCCTCCCAGAGTGTGCATGAGCAGGGAGCTGCTTTGGAAGTGGAGGCAGACTTGAACCCAAACACTCTGATACTGGATGCAGTTGTTCCCTGTGGCGGCTCAGCACACGTGCTGCAACACCAGCCCCTAAGCACTTCTTCATTTTAGCAATATTTCATTTAATACTTATAATATCCTTAATAGGGATGCAAAGCAGTCCAATTTCATAAAAGCCAATTTGCTAAAGCATCAGTTTGCTATATTTACCAAATGCTCATTTTAGGGAATATTCATCTTGAATATTTTTAATAAATGTATTTTTTTTTTTTACAAAACACTGTATTTGCAGCAAGACTGATATATATGTGAATTTCCTTCTTTAATTTCTGCTCCCACATGTAAGGGAGAACATACAGCATTTGTCTTTCTGTGTCTGGCTTGTTTCACTCAACATGATGTCCTCTTTTTCTTTTGCTGAAAATGATAGAATTTCATTGTTTTTTATAGCTGAATAATACTCCATTGTATGTGTTTATATATATCATATAAATATTTTTTTCTTTTATCCATTCATCTGACATCTTGGTCGATTCCATATTTTGGCTAATGTGAACAGTGCTGCTATCAACCCAGTGGAGCCAGTATCTATTTCATAAAATGGGTTCATGTTTTTTAGGTACATGCACAGTAATGGGATTGCTAGATCATATGGCAGGTCTATTTCTAATTAATAAATGTATTTTGATAATTTTTTAATGAATTGGATTTTGGTGAAATGCCTTACAACCTAAGGTAAGTATTGTATTATTCCTGTTTTACTGGAAAGAATACTGAGGTTCATCATTAGCAAAAGCAGGGCAAGGTTTACAGGGCTAGTTTTTTTTTAATCTTTACTTGGCTAATAGTTCAAAAAAAGCAGAATGATCTGGGTTATCATGTTTTAGCTGTAATATGCTAGTGTTAACATTCTGAACTCAAGAACTAAATTTGACACAAAAGATAATGATGGCAAGATTTTCTTAAAAAGATTTATTTATTTACTCTAAAAATCGGAGTTAGAGAGAGGGAGAAACAGAGAGAGAGCCTCCATCTGCTGGTTCATTCCCAGATGGCCAAAATATGCAGTGCTGGGCCACATCAAAGTCAGGAGCCAGAAGTTTCATCTGGGTCTCCCATGTGAGTGCGAGAGGCCCAAATACTTGGGCTATCTTTTGTTGCTTGTCCCAGGCCATTAGTAGCAGCAAGCTGGATTGGCAATGGAACAGCCAGGACATGAAGTGGCACCCATATGGGATGCCAGCATCACAGGCAGTGGCTTTACCTGCTCTACACTGGCCCCAAGATAGTTTTTTTTTTTTCTTCAATACCAGACATTGTTATTTACCTGGAGTCAACTACCATTTATATGTGACACTGAGAGAAAAAACATCCAAACTGTGTTTCTCCTATACTCTCAAAACAGGCTCTTGTATGTGGGCCTTTCCCCACACCTGCTGAGTAAGCAATGCTGCAGCATGGGGTACTAACTGGAGTACTCTAGTCTAGTCTAGTCCAGTCCAGTCCAATCCAATTCTGATACACTTATCTACTTGGAGTTAGTATCAGATCCTGCAGTCCCAAGACCATCACTGTCCACCTCCCCTTCTGATGCTCATTGTTGTCCCAGGTTGTTTTACCTGTGTGTCTTATTTTTAAAAATTTATTTTAAAAGCAGAGTGATGGGAGGAGGGTAAGGAGGAGAGGAAGAAGGAGAGATAACGTCTAACCACTGGTTCACTCCCTGAATGGCCATGATGAAACCAGGAACCCGGAACTCCATCCAGGCCTCCCACATGGGTGGTAGAGGTCCAAGTACTTGGGTCATCTGCTGCTGCTCTCCTAGGCACATTAGCAGGGAGCTGCATTGGAAGTGGAGCAGTGCTCTGATACGGGATGCCAGCATCACAGGTGGCAGCTTAACACCCTGTGCCACAACACAGACCCACTACTTGTGTTTCTATTCAATGGGCCATATAAACTAGAGTTCTTACAATCCCCTCCTCAGTCAGATTAATTTGCTGGAGTGGTTCACTGAACTCAGGAAACACTTATGTTTACTGGTTTATTATAAAGGATACTGATGAATACCAGATAGAGAGATGGATAGGGCAAGGCATAGGGCAAGCGGCATGAAGCTTCCATGCCGTCTCAGGCTATCCAGAAGCCCTCAGAACTCAATTTTTTTGGCTTTTTATGGAAAATTCCCTTACACAGGCACGATTGATTAAATCACTGGTCATTGGTGAGCAACTCAACCTTTAGTCCCTCTAGCCTTCTCAAAGTTTGAGGGGTGGGGCTGCCTTGGTCTTTCTGGTGACCAGCCCCATCCAGAAGCTGCCTATGGGCTGCCAGCTATCAGTGAAATCATTAGCATACAAAGACACTTAGTGGGGTAGCATTGTGTGTAAAGCCACCACCTGCAGTGTATCCCATAAGGGTGCAGGTTCAAGTCCCAGCTGCTTCTCTTCTGATCTGTTCTCTACGACCTGGGAAAGCAGTAGAAGATAGTCCAAGTCCTTGGACCCCTGTACCTGCGTGGGAGACCTGGAAGAAGCTCTTGGCTCCTGGCTTCGAATTGGCGCAGTTCTGGCCATTGTGGCCATCTGGGGACTGAAACAGCGGATGGAAGATCTCTCCCTCTCCCTCTTTCTCTCTCTCTCTCTCTCTGCCTCTGCCTCTCTGTAACTCTTTCAAATAAATAAATAAATCTTTTAAAAAAAGGCACTTAGTGGGGTTGGTTTTTGTGGCCTTATAGTGTAGCCACAACCATACAGCCCCATCCCATATGGGCACTGGTTTTGGTCCCAGTTGCTCCCCTTCCCATCCAGCTCTCTGCTAATGTGCCTGGGAAAAGCAGCAGAAGATGGCCTAGGTATTTGGACCACTGTCACCCACGTGAGACCCAGATGAAGCTTGGCAGCCATCTGGGGAGTGAACCAGAGGATGGAAGATTTAAATAAATAAATAAATCTCTTAGGAAAAAAAAAAAAGACACTTAGCTCTCAATATTCCATGGCTTTTAGGAGTTGAATGCCGGCAGGTATGAAGACCAAATATGTATTTCCACTATCTCAACACATAAACCCATTAATCACTTTTTAAAGTTCATATAAAATATTCACTTCATCAATATAGGTGGTGTTATTTATTGTTTCCCCAAGAAAACAAAAATTACGCTAATTCTGTTCTCTTGGATATAAGAATTTGCAATCTAAACTAAATTCTGTAGTATTCTATTCTTGCTTGGGAATCACTAGCAAAAATCACTAGATGGTCTTCCTCCCATCTGTAGTAATCATGGTCAGGCAAGCAGTGGGGTTCACTCTAGAAACCAAACAGAACACAGCTACTCTTCTGTGGGGGTATCTAGAATAGTTGGGATTCCTTTTTTTTTTTTTTTTCTTGGAAGTAAGAACTTTTAAATATTTATTTGAAAGACAGAGTGACAGACAGACAGAGAAATCTCCCATCAGCTGGTTCTCTCCTAAAGCGCCTGCAACACTGGCTGGACTAGGTACCAGAAGTCACTTTTGGTGTCAGGGACTAGAGCACGTGAGCTGTTTCCCAGGGTGTGCATTAGCAGCACACTGGGTGACAGTGGAACTGGGATTCAAACCCAGACACTCTGATATGGTCATCCCAAGCAGTATCTTTTTTTTTTTTTTTTTTTTTTTTTTTTTTTTTTTTAGTAATTTATTTCCTTATTTATTTGAAAGGCAGAGAGTTACAGAGAGGCAGAGAGAGAAAGAGAGAGAGAATGAATGAGGTCTTCCATCCATTGGTTCATTTTCCAAATGGCTGCCATGGCCAGAGCTGGGCCAATCTGAAGCCAGGAGCCAGGAGCTTCTTCCAGGTCTCCCATGCAGGTGCAGGGGCCTAAGGACTTGGGCCATCTTCTGCTGCATTCCCAGGCCATAGCAGAGAGCTGGATCGGAAGTGGAGCAGCCAGATGCTGGTAGCTTTACCTGCTATGTCATAGCACCGGCCCCCAAGTAGCATCTTAACCACTATGCCAGACACCCAACCCATATGAGGGATTTTTGACAGTGGGAGTGGCAGGTAGTATCCAGGGAGTTTAAATATCCTGCACAACAAGAGTGATTTCACCCAAATGCCAGAAGTTACTTAGAGAAGCTCAGGACTGACATCATGGGAATGTGACCTGTGTAATCACACAGTGCCCAGTGGGGAATGCTCCACAGTCACAATTTGAAGATCTTAATACATTTATGTATCAATGTGTGTTTTCTAGGTGAAGTCCAGTGGTACAACAGAGTACACACCCAAGCAGAGATTACGTGTGTCCTTTCTTCCTTTTCACATATTGTGCATATAGTGTTCACAATGCCTCATGATCACAGGATGCTGGCAGACTTATGAGGAACAGGAACTTAGAGTCACAGAGTACAAGACAAGCATGCCACATTGACATTTGACTTAGGGGAGGCACTGACAATTCCAGAAGGCTATGCTTTTGAACCAGAACTTGTTTCAGGTGCACAAAGAAGGCAATGGCATTCTATGAAACATGAGACTAAAGAATCTTATCATATCCTTTCTTACTCAGGTGCTACCTCCCTGAATCAGCCAATGGTTCACACTGAAAATGATGGTACAGCCAAAGATAGGATAACCGTTAGTTTCTTTGCCTTCCAGTTCTTCCTTACATATCAGTAAGCAGAAGGCAGAGAATATTGTCAGAATGTACGCACACAAGAAGGAAAATAAAAAATTGAGTTAGTTTTGGGTAGTGTTTACACTCTCCTGACAGCATAAGATACACATACATGAACAAGGTAGAAAATAAGAATTGTATAATTTTGGTGATTCCACATAAAGTAGAATGCTATTTCTTCTATTTGCATTTTAAAATGGCATCACAGGCCCATCACTGTGGTGTAGCGGGTAAAGTCACCACCTGCAGTGCTGGCATCCCGTAAGGGTTCTGGTTCTAGTCCCAGCTGCTTCTCTTCCAATCCAGCTCTCTGCTGTGGCCTGGGAAAACAGTGGAGGATGGCCCCAGTAAGTGGGCCCCTGTACCCATGTAGGAGATCCGGAAGAAGCTCCTGGCTCCTGGCTCTGGATTGGCACATCTCCAGCCGTTGTGGCCAACTGGGGAGTGAATCAGCAGATGGAAGACCTACCTCTCTCTCTCTGCCTCTCCTCTCTCTGTAACTCTTTCAAATAAATAAATAAAATCTTAAAAAAAGAGAATGACATTGAAAAACAAATTAGAAAGCACTATGATAGCAGGAGAAAGAAAACTGTTTTATTATAGAAAATGGCACATTTTTGGTGTTTTTTGAGCAAGGGGTTCTACATTTTTATTTTTCCCTGGGCTCCACCAATTATGAAGCTGGCCACACTGGCTAGTTGAAGCAGCAAGGGATCAAAGGATACTATTTAGCATACATCTCTCTGAGGGCCACAGAACCAGGCTTAGATAACACATAGCTAGAAACAATATCCAGGAAATACCAAACCAGGAAAAACATGCATCTCACCTCCCAGGCCTATTCTAGCCAAAAGCTATCTCAGCACCTCTGTCAGTCAGCATCATCCAGAAATGGATGCTAGAACTCTCTAGCTACTCAGAAGAATCAGATACCTCCACCATGGTGTTTGGCAGGGATCCCATCTCCCTGGGTAAGGTGAGGCATCCACATCTTGAATGGGTGCACCTGACTGCTGGAAACTGGAGTGTCTATGCTTCTCAAGCCAGCTTGACTGTTAGCATCATTTCCAACTACCTCACATGCAGTGGAGTTACCTTGGTGGCTCAGGGAATGTTTGTACCATGCAAACTGGTCAATGTTACAAATCAAGCTCTTCCCCTCTCCCAGCTGTTGTTAAGCATTTATTGGCACACCACTGATCTCATGGCCAGCACTCTGGCTGCAAAGGAATTGGAGAACTACAGTCCCCCTCTTCCCCCACCCCTCACCGCAGCTTCTAAAGTACAGAAAAGCAAGCTAGAAAAATGATGGGTGAGTGCTAAATAAACCACCTATTGATATCTGCCACAAAACTACGGTAGTCACTGACTTGTGTTCTAGATTATAAGTTGCTAGCAGGCAGATGCTAAAAGATGTTGAAATGTATTTGTACAGAAGGTTGGGCAGGCTTTTACTAAAGGTATGACATGATAATCATAGGCTGGTGAACTAGAATAGACAATAAAATAAAAATTGGTATGATTAAAAATTTTTGTGATGCTAGACCATAAGCTCATAGGCCAGGGAACAGGCTTCTCTTTTGTTTCTCATCATATCTCAAAGCACTTGGCAAATAGTGGCCACATCAAAAAAAAATCCTTTAATAATCTTAAGTATAGAGTAAGCATAGAGTTTGACTCTGGTGTTTCTCAAGTGATGCATAAATTAGGCAATTATGAATGACTTTAGCTGTTTTTAGATGAGTTAGGCTTCTGGATATGAAATTTATTAAGATATGTTCACATACATTATCTGAGCCTTATAACATTCTTGAGAAGTTAAAATAAGAATTACTATCCAATTCATAGATGATGAAATAAACTCCAAAAAAAGTGATATATCCAACTCACTGAGCTAGTAAATGATGTTTTAAGATTCTTTCCCTTTCTGCCTTTCAAATGAAATAACTTTAAAAGGTGTATGTGTGCAGATATTTGGCGCAGTGATTAAAACAGCACTTAGGATGCCCTCATCCCACGTCAGGGTGCATGGATTCAGGTCCAGTTTCCTGCTAACGCACACTTCAGGAGGCAGCCCCTATAGTTGGGCCCCTGCTATCCGTGTGAGAAATCTGGTCTGAGTTTCTGACTTTGGCCTGGCTCATCCCTAGCTTCTGCAGGCATTTTGGATAGTGAACAGGCAGATGGGAGGATGGGAGGTGTCTCCTTGCCTTTCAAGTGAAATAAATGAATAAATGAAAATTCTGACTCAAAATTCCAGGACTTTCTTACTTTAGAAGGAGTTATTTGAGCATCAGCTTTAAGTTACTTGCAATGGACACAACATTCCCAATTTCATGCTGCAATTCCGTATCTTCAAGAGTGAACATTTCCTTAGATTTCTAGAAGGATCTGAATTGTGGTTATTGCTATCTTTTCTTATATCATGTTGATTCAAAATGATGGGGGGAGGGCAGGCATTTGTACCAACTGTTAGAATGCCTGTGCCCCACATCAGAATACCTGGACTTGATTCCTGGCTTTGGCTCCCGATTCCAGCTTCCTGCTAATACAGACCCCAGACCAGGGAAGGCAGACCTGGATTGAGTTCTGGTTCCCAGCTCTGGTCCCTAGTAAATGTGAGTGGCTGGGGAGTGAACTACTTAGTGGATGGGAGTTCACTCTGTCTCTCAAAGAGGGGGAAAAAAAAAAGCCAATGTTCTCTGGGAACTGAGCCAGAATTAAAAAGATTAAAAAAGAATTAAGGGGAAAGAAACCTCAAAGTAACTAATTCATTGTTTTTACCTTTTCCTAGTTAGGAATAGTATAATGTATAAATTCATTCACTTGATTATAATATAGTACAGGTATTTTCAATTTTATATTGCTTGAGAATCATGTAGGCAGGTGTTGTGGCACAGCAGGTTAACCTGAGATGCAGATATCTGGTATCAGAGTGCCTGGTTTGAGCCAGATTATTCTGCTTTTGATCCAGCTTCCTGCTGATGCACGCCCTTACAGGCAGAAGTGTTGGCCAAGTACTTTGGTTCCTGCCACCCATGTGGGAGGCCTGGATTGAGTGCTTGGCACCTAGATTCATCCTGGCCTAGCCCCAGCTATTGTTGGCATTTGAGGAATGAACCAGCAGAAAAGCAGGAAGCTCTCTGGCTCTTTCTCTTTCTCACCACCTTTCAAATAAATGAATGGATAAATAAAACATCACTTATTTTTAAAAAAGATTTATTTGAGAGGCAGTTACAGAGACAGGGAGAGAGAGACAGGAAGGGCCTCCTATCTGCTGGTTTAGTCCCCAGATGACCACAAGGCCCAGAGCTGGGCTGATCTGAAGCCAGGAGCTTCTTCCAGGGTCTCCCACATGGGTGTAGGGGCCCAGGCATTTGCCATCCTCCCTCGCTTTCCTAGGCCATTAGCAGGGACAGACGGGAAGTGTAGCAGCTGGGATTTGAATCCAGTGCTCATATGGGATGCTGGCGCTGCAGGTGGAGGCTTAACCTACTATGCCACAGCACCAGCCCCTAAATCAATCATTTAAAGAAAGAAATCACAGGTGGGTTTGCTAACAATATGGATTTCTGGCCCATAATTCAATATGGGCCAATACTAAATTTTGAAGAACACCCCAGGTGCCATAGAACATTTTGAGAATCACTGGTAGTGTACATCTAATATTTTATTTTGCAATTATTTTATCAGAAAATGCATTTTAGCATAGTAGTCATGTTTTAAAATCACTTCCACAGCCTTCTAAAATTTCAAGTCAATTTAAGAGACTTTCATCTCTTTAAACTGTTATTAGGTGATTTCCACTATATTAGCAGAAAGCTTGCCACCTATGTTTATAATCATGCTCTGAGGCTAAAACCTGCAGGCTAATTTACTGTGGTAATCAGTCTCCAATCCCTGGGAGCCCAGGTTCTTATTAGCATTTATATATTATAGAATTTATACTGATTCTCTCAGTGAACTGCCCCTTAGAGTCTTTCGATTTTCTTATTTTAAGACCCACAATGGTTCCAACTGAGCTTTCTCACGGCTTCAAATGCATGGCACCCCAGTACACATGAAAATACCCCTGTATTCTACACCAGCGTTGACCAATCCTCTGTGCTTGGGATAAACAACGGAATGTCAAAAAGACCTAATTCTGTGACACATTTCCAACATTAACTCACGGTTTCTGCCTCTGTCTGCTTAAATCTTGCTGATGGGAAGAAACCTTTAAGGATTTTAGCTTTTAAGAGAAATCTTCCCGTTTTATACATGAAAACACTGAGGCCCAAAGCAGCCAAATTAATCGTCGAAGGTCACGCCTAGGGTTCGTGACCCAGACAAAAAAAAAAACAAAAAAAAAAACAAAGAACAAAAACAAAAAACCCCCTCGGTTCCGAATTTCAACAGCAGCCCCCTCCCGTTTTTAAATTCCCTAACTGCACCCCTTCACGCTCTCCATTTCTGAGCTAACTTGTTTCGTCTAACGGTCTCTGCCCGGCCCCTTTCACGCAGCTGCCTTCGGGCGGTGAAACATTGCACAACGCAGTCAGTCACATCAGGCGCCCACGTCAGCCGCGGTGACTTTCACGGGCCTCGTGCTTGGGCCAACGCGCTCTCCGCCAGGCTCTGAACGCCACATTCCGCAGGGGGAGGCGGCGCGGGGCAGGTCGCCGGGAGCTGACAAGTCCTGACATGTACCCGCGCGTGCCCGGGCGCAGAGCAAGGAAGGACACGGCGGCGCGAGCGCGAGGGAGAACACCACGGGGGTGGGGAATCTGCGCGCCGGCTCTGCCAAGCCTGGCAAGGCGGAGGGGAGCCGCGCGTGAATAAATCTCACGAAGCGGCCAAGCGCGGGCACCGCATCAGCGAGGGGGAGGAGGGGCACGGCGGCCCGCGAGGCGGTCAGGGAAGGGAGGCGGGCGGGGGAAGGGCGCCAGGGCGGCCCTTTTATAGGCCGGGGCCCGTGCCCGCGCGCGCGCGTCCCCGCCTTCTCCCCCCTCCCCCCGCAGCCCCGGGCAGCGCGCGCGCGCAGCCGCCGCGTTACCTGACAAGGGCCGGCTGCGTCCGCGCCCGGCCCCGCCCTCTCTCCCGCGAGGCCGCGGCGGCACGAGATCTGCGCCTCGCCTCCCTCCTCTCGCGGGCGGGTTTTCTTACCTTGTGAAAAATCGTCTGTGCGGTTGCCCCCGCCTCCTCTGCAGGATATGAAATGGCGGCCGGCGAGGCAAGCGGGAACGTCGCCGCTCCGGCCAGGCCCACAGAGCCGCCTCAACGGCCCTGAACACTGGGTGCCCCCACCCCGCCCCCTCTCTCCCGCGAGCCCTCTCGGTGTCCATCCATGACATCGGTGCTCCACCGCCCCTCTCCCAGGTGGCCTTGCCCACCGGCCGAGTCATCGATCCCTTGCGCCCGACACGGGCCCTGCTTTCCGCCAGCCTCCTGCCCAGGGGCGGGGGAGAAAACACCTTCTCGCCCCCCTCCCCACCCCGTGTCCCGCCCAGGCGCCCGCCCCGCTCCCTCCTCCTCCTCCCGCCGCACCCCTCCCCCCCTACTACACACAGCCCTCCCTGCGCTCCACACACACGCACTCCCCCCGCCCCTCCCCCAGTGGTTGCGTCCGTGACATCATCATCATGGCAACAAGAACTGCAGCCTGGGACCGAGGCGCCCGTGTGATTCCCGGCGACGGCGGCAGTGGCGGCAGCACCACGAGCACCGACGATAGCGCCAGGGCTTCTCTCCTGCTGCCCCTCGCCGGGTGCTCCTGAGGGGGCGCCCGCAGCAGCAGCAGCAGCAGCAGCAGCAGCGCCTACACCGCCCCGCCCGCCGCCGCCGCCGCCGCGCCTCTCGGCGTCTGTGTGTGACGGGAGGGGGCGCCGCCGCCGCCGCCGCTGCGGAGGGAGCCGCCGCTGCTACTGCCGCTGCCAGGTCGCCAGTGAAGGGGAGGCGGTGGCGGCGGCGGCAGTGAACATGTTTTCAGTGAGGATAGTGACTGCCGACTACTACATGGCCAGCCCGCTGCAGGGGCTGGATATCTGCCAATCCCCCCTCACCCAGCTCCCTGTCAAGAAGGTGCCGGTGGTGCGAGTCTTCGGAGCGACCCCGGCAGGTAAGCGGGCGCGGGGCGCGAGCGGGAGCCGGAGCCGGAGCCGGCGGGGCGCCCGGGCCGCCCTCCCCGCCGCGCACACGCGCGCACGCCGCTCTCTGCATGGATCGCTGCCGCCTCTTCCTCCTCTACCGCTTTCCTCGCCTTTCCTCTCGTGCGTGACTAGAGGCGCAAAAATTTGGGTTCGCGTGAGCGCCTCTCCTCCCCACCCCCCCAGTTCCGGCTCCCGGCGGGGAGCGCCTAGTGTTTACACTGCGACCGGCGGCGGGGAGCTGGAGCCGCACTCGGGGTCGCGGGCGGGGCGAGCACCGCTCTCGCCCGGGAGGGTGGGCCAGGTGGCCGCGCCAGGGCCTCGCCGGACGGGTTGCAGCGAACTGGGTCGCCGGTGGGACTCCCGCACGCCCCCTGCGTCTCCCCAAGTGCCCTCTTTCTGGAAACGGCTCTAGGAGAGGGGAAGTGTCAGTCGCGTGTGTTTTCAGGCGCTCCCCGTCGCCTCCTCTCCCCCGCGCCCTCCTCTGCGCCTTCCGGAGCCGCGGTGGGCTGCAGAGTGGCGCCGGGGGCCAGGTCGTCTTCCTCGGTGGGGGGAGCGCGTGACCCTGCTGGTGAGCGCAGGTCGCGCCTCCTCGGCGTCCGGGGACCCGGCTCGCAGGGAAACGAGCGTCTGTTGGCCGCCGCGTCCATCAGCACACCTGATAGGGACGATTGATTAGGGCCCACGGTCAAACTCAGCAACGCGGACGTTTGGCAAGCACCCGAGGCTAGGTTGTGGCATCACGTTTTAAACACAGGTGTATATATGTCTTTTTTTTGTAAAGAACTCTTTTGAAAGAAGGGGTGTAGTGAGGAGACCACAGTGACAGAAGCGACGTTCTCAGAAGCTCTTGGGACTTTTTGATGCTAGCAGTAGGATAATGACCACATTTCCACGTCTTTAAGTTGTTTTGCTCTGCCACACGCTTTGAACCGCGCACTGGAGAGAATGGAGCTGCCTCCTAGGAAAGGATGCTCTTACCTCTCGCTGTGTCGCGCCCAATGGGATTTAGAGAGCGTTTCCCACTTGATGCTCCGTACCCTCATCACCATTCATCTTACTACTCCAGCCGGTTTCTGTGGCCTGCTCAGATAATGGCACTTGCCCAAACACAAGCACGCCTTCCAAGCAGTTATCTTTGAATGTGAATTCTCTTTGTTAAAAATGTCAGTGTCGTGAGTGAGATTTGGTAACATATTCTTTTGTGAAATACTGAGAAAGATTTTGATGCTGTGAATCTTGAGAAGATGGGGAAATTTGCTGTTAACAGGTTGTGGAAAATGTAACACTTGAAACTTTGAAGTGTGGAAAATGGAGGCAATTGATGTTTGACGGATAGGTTTTCTGCACTTTTAAATATATAGTGATGCTGTCTGTTTTTCCAGCTGGAATTTGAGTGTGGTATCCTATCTGTTCTCACTTCAAACACAGAGGAAGAATAAGATAGTGAAGTTGATACACCTCTGGTCAGCCAGCTTTCCATATTATAAAGTTATATACTGATAGGACATACTGTGATATTTCTACATTTACAGCTTGTATGATTTAATTTTGTACACTAGTATGCCCCTCAGTGAATTTCAAGCTCTGTTTTATGAGAAAGCTAACCTAATCCCATTATGAGAGAGAATATTCCTTTAAAAATAAACAGGATTTACTTATGTGTTTTAGTGTTTTTTAAAAAAATGATGAACTGTTCCATGCATGATAAATATTTATTCTCTGTTGACCATTTTACAATAGATTATCAGCCCCTCCCTTAAAACAGAAGCCCATATTAGTTTGTTTTGTGGTTTTTTGTACATACTTTGAAATGTTTCATAGATGAATCAAGACTTTTTTGTGCGTTCACTGAAAGAAACTTAATACAGGGAAACCCAGACTTCAAGTTATTAAAGATTATAAAATTGAATTTGCTGTGTAGTTCACAATTTAAACGTCTCATTTGTTCAGAGAAAAAATTTCAAGTCCCTGTCATACATTTAGAGTTTATAACTTTCATGAATCAAGTCAGTATTTTTAGCATGTCAGGAATTCCCGGTGAAATTGGTATTAATATAAACAAAAACTTCAGAATTACCTGCTTTTGAATGCTCTCCCCATGAAAACTAGTCCAGGCCATTCAGTAAAATAAAATTTCAAAGTAATTAATGAAAAGGCCAGTCTGTCTTAGTAAAGTCTGAATGCTAAAATTTTTAAAGAAGACAGGTTTATTATTTGAAGATAAAAACTGTTTGTGTTGATTAATAAGTAAAATAAGTCATAATAAACCTATACACATGAAGTACCGTAAACATGTCTTACGTAGATATACTTGAAGGAGCAAGTTTTGGAAATCCTTATTAGTTCTTTACCTTGTTTTAGAGAAAAGGTCTTTTTAAACTGAGCATTACAAATGAGATCCTGAAAAATGGAAGAAGTTTTCTTGCAAATAATGTGGCCATTCCTGAATTATAAATTCTGATCTAATTGGATTCATTAATTAAGTTTTTCTATTGTATGAAAAATATTTTTCTGCTTTAGAAAACAGTCCAGTTGACTTCTGTTTGTTCTGTGTTTTGAGGACTTAAATAATTGCAAGGAAGAAAGAAAGAATCTCATGGTTTAAAATCTCCCATATCTTGAGTGGTAAAATTTGAAAGATTATTTTTCAAAGTGGCATATTCACATTTGAGTGGTAAATCCTGATAGACTGACTTAATCTCTTGCTGACTGAGGGTATTGATTCCTGAGAGAACCTTAAATTTTCTCATGTGAGAAGTGGAATTATTTAAAAAAAAAAAACCTGTAAAACCCTTTCCTGCTTTTCTTTAACTCATTTTAAAAATATCTTGAGCATTGTTTTGATACAACTGTTTCTTGAACGACATCATTTGTAGAATACATAGTTAATATTTTCTTTTGTAAGGACATTTTGGTAACTTGGTTTAGTGGGGGGAAGCAAGGTTATCGATAAAATAGAGGTGAGTGTTTTTTCACTTAGATTTAAGTGTGGATGGGACTGTTCAGAAAATTCACTTAAAATCCTGAGGATTCCTTGTGAGGACCTGACTAAGATGAACTTGGGAAGCTGTCCAGTTTCCACATCTCAACTCTTGCTTGATGGAACTCACTTCCTGCTGAACTTAGATAACTCTCTGGGTTTTCTCAGCATAAGGTTAAACAGAATTATCTTTTCAAAAAGTATTACTTCTGAGATGCAGAGAAGGAGTAATCAGAGAAGTGATGTCCACGAAGCAAATAATTAAACCAAGTAGATCAACCAGACCATAGAGGGAGCTGCTTGACTTGAAGATTATGTAAGGAACTCTGCTACTCTTAGCTCTGAATTCCTTCAACTCAGTATTTAACTCTTAAACATTACATGAAATTTTCAACGTAAGAAATTGGCGATTATGAAATTCACTATGTTTATGTTGTTGCTTATGCAAATTATATACTTATTCTTTATATTTTACAAAATTACTATAATAAATTACCAGAAGGGCCTCACTTTTTTTTTTTTTGGTTTGTTTTGGTAAATTGAAAAGAGCTGTATCAAAAACTTAGATTACAATAAAATTTCTCTAGTAAAAGATTTATCTACTTATACCTCCCCGGTTTTTGTTAAACCATTGAAAAATATTTTAAGATCACATACCTATTACATTATGATTGTTAGAGATTTTCAGAAACACCAGGGAGATTTAACGACTCTTCACCAACAAAATCAGTCACCTTTACTTAGTAGGTACTTGAAGCCCTTAATAGCAGATTTTGTTAGCTTCCTATATTTGTTTAAAATCACAATCAGCAAATTAGAGGCTTAAGCAGGAGCCCCCTTAAATCTGTGTGCATAGTAGAATCTAGTGATAGATGATTTAGTTCATCTGTGAACACTTAATGAGAAACTGCTATGGATGTCAAGTTTTTTTAAGGTGTCTTCATTAAGAACATTACTTTTTAGAAGCTCACATGTAGTGGAGATAAGTGACATGTGAACATAAGTCAGACATAGTATGATTGGACTATAAAAGAAGTGTGTTTTTAAGATACAAGTAGGACTCAAGAGAACGTTTTCAGTTGACCACCTGACAGGCAAAAGGGAGAAAGAGGGAAGGCTTCATGAAGGAAGTACATATTAAGTCATTTTAAAGGTAATTTTTGAAGGATTTAAATTTTCCGATAGTGGAATGGATATAAGATGATTGACAAATGAAGAAAACTGTTCTCTGAAGGGCAATTTGGCAATGTATATCTGAATTCTTAATGTTTTTTATCGATTAATTCTAGTTTGGGGGATTTAGCCTATGAACAGAAATCATTTGGCTGATCTGATTATCTTTTGAATCTATCTACTTCTTTTCATTATCCATTACTGCCCTAGTCTATACTACCAGTACTTTTGGATGGGTATATTGTAATAACCTCCTAATCTTGGTTTATCCCAGTCCACTCTGTCCCCTTCTAATCTGTTTTCTACATGTAATCAGGGAGATCTTTTCAAAATACAGACCTGATTACATGACCTTACTACTTGACAGGCTTCAGTAGCTTTCCATTGTATTTAGGATGAAGATGAATCTCCCATGTCTTACGTGGTGGCATCTACTTGTCTTACAAGGTCTTGCATAGACTGGCCCCTATCTTTCTGTTGAGTTGTGGCTTGAGCCATGTTCTTCTTCCCTTGCTCTTTGTGTTCCAGCTATATTGGCATTTTAGTCCCCTATTCTTGCCATGCTCATTCCCAGAATGAAGGCTTGGTACTTGCTGTTCCCTCTACCTAGAATGTTTTTCCTTTTCCTTCACCTGAGCTCCAATTTATCTTTGTCAGGAGAGCCTTCCCTATTATAGATGCTCAAAGCTCCATGAACTCTCCTTTATAGCATTTGCTGTAGTTGTGTTATTATCTGTGTTGGAGATTAACATCTGTTTTTTCCCAATAAATTGTAACCTCCTGAAATGCTGGTGATGTGTTTCAGTTTGCTCACCATGATAGAGTGAATGCTTACTTCAGTGCTTGAAATGCAAACATTTGTTATAAGAATTAATAGATGGTCAGAACAACCCTAAATAGCCAACAATTGGGAAGTGGAACATTTCACGTAATAGAAAATTATATGTCATTAAAATAATGTTTCAGAAGAATATATAATGACATAAGGGAATATTGTCAGTATATTATGTAAAAAAAAGCTTTAAAAAGTCACTTATTAAAAATAAATGCACCGAACTATAAAGGTTGCTTATCTCTGTCAGGTATGTTTTATATTTTTCAGATCTTCTGAATTCTAATTCTTCTAATTTAAACAGAACTGTCCATGAACAAAATTAAGACAATGATTTTTTTAAGTAAAAAAGACATGAAGTTCATAATGGGCTTCAAAGTAAAAATCAACCAAGATGCATGATTGCATGATGATAGTATTGAACTTGATTGTATGAATTGTTTAGAATTATTTAATATTATTAGTCATCTGGAAAAAGAAAAAGTTGGCTTCCAGAAGAATCAAAGATTTAAATATAAAACAAATAAAAAAGTATTTTTAATATAATCCAGGAATGGTGAAGGCTTTTTAGTATAAACAGAACTGAAGCTAGATTACTGATTGTTTTTTGACATAAAAAAAAATTGTATGTGGTAAAAAAAAAATAGTAAATGAAATTAAAGAGGGAACTGACTAGTAAAACTTACTTGTATCCTTTTCACAAAGGACTAATTTCCTTTTAATATACAAAGAGCTCCTAGAAAACAAGCCAATAGAAAAATGAGCAAAGAGTTCATATGAAAATATGTGTAATTTTATTTATAATAAATATGTAAATTAAAGCTACAGTATGACTTATCACTTACCAAATTAGCAGATTGGTTACATGTTTAACTTGGGGTGTGAAGAAGGGGAAATGTATACCCTCATACATTGCTGGTGGGAATATAAAGTGTTCATGTTGTGTTGGAAAAGATTTGGAAATTGTTTTCAAAATTTAAAATGCACATTTACTTTTATCAGTCGCTTCTATTCTAGAATTTTATCCTCTAGAAGATTTTGCATATGTGTTAAGTTAATACGTAAGAATATTTATGACAGCATTATTTGTCATTGCAAAAGACTGGAAACAACCTAAACACAAATCAGGAGGAGAATAATTAAGTAAATGATGGTGTATCTGTCCAGTGGAATACTAAGCAGCTTTTAAAAACAATGAGACAACCCCATATATACTGCTGTGCTGCTCTGTCCAATTTAGAAAAGAAAAAGATGCAAGAATCCATGTATAGTTTCTTATGATTTCAGTTACTTAAATATGTGTGTATGCATATATATATAAACAGAAACAGATAACTGTACATATGGAATGTAATATGTGTGTACAGTTATTTCTGGCAGGATGCATGTAACATCCTGTGTTGTAATAGCAGTTACCTCCTATGAGAACTGGTTGCCTAGAGGACAAATGGATTAATGTTTTTTAGTGTGCTATTTAGTAATTTTTCATTATTTTTTATCATAAGCATGCAATACCTGTTCAGAGTTAATACTTTTAAGTTATGTTGTGCTTTAGGAATTGGTAAAGCAGAACAAAAATAAGAGGCCATAATAGTTGTAAACAGTTACGTAATTACTGCAATACTGTGTTTAATTTAGGTTTTGTTAGAAATCTTCTAATTCAGAGCTTTCAGTTCATGTTACATGGCTCACTGGAGAGTGGCCCTCTTGGAATGGGGGCTGAAATAAAGGTTTTAAGGTACCTCTAAGCAGATAGCATATGAGACAATCAGCACTTACTATTCCTTTTGATGTTTTGATGGCATTAAAGGAGATGCTTTACTACTTGAAATCTACTTCAGCAGCCAGCTTCAGACTATGCAGCTGCAGACTCTTATGGAAAAAAAATCTTTGAGTTGCTATTGGATTTGTATTCCGGATGCCAGGGAGCATGCCACCCAGTGCAACGTGCAGCCCTCTGATGATGAGAGAACAGGAAAGCAGAGGTGTCTCCCAGGGGGCCTCTGTCTAGACCTGAATCTCTATGTTCACCTGTATTCAGTCCTGCTTGGCATATAAGCTTGCTGCAAGGTGACTGCCGAATTAGTGCTTATATGTTCTGCAGACATACAGTATCATTTTAAAATAGCGTTTTTATGTGAAAATGTTTGGATTTGAAATTCATTCATGTTAGTAACAATTTTAGCACGATATATAAGGGTACTTCATAAAGTTCATGGAAAAATGGAATTAAAAGTTTATTTTGGCGCAAAAATAATTGAAATCCATGAAGTTTTTTCCATAATACCCATTCCCATGAACATTTTGCAGACCATTGTATATCAATGATTATCTAACTTACTACTTAAATTTTTCTTCTATAATTTTATAAAGAAAATACAAAGCTTTTCACCAATCACCATGTAAGTGCCTCCATATACCCTCCTGATGTTCAGTATGCTGAACAAATATTTACAATGCAAAAATGGTTGGGAAGCACCATTCTTGTCAAATCTTCTCATTTTACTAGTATATAAAGGAAACTGAAATCTAGACAGGCAGGCTCAGGGTTTTCTAGTTTCTTTTTATTGGTTGGTGAGGGGCTGGTTTTGAAAACTGAGCATCTTGACTGAATTCTTACTGCCTCACTGTGACTCCCTAAACCTAAGAAAACCTTGGAGAAAGGCATTGCTAATAATTGAAAGACAAAAGATACAAAACCTTGGAGAAACTTAAGAACTGCACGTGTGTGATTTAGGAAGTTTTGAAGGCCTACTATATCCAATTAGATATTAGAATTAGATTAGAATCGTCTTGTGTAATAGATTATACTAGGATTTATTCTGTGATGATTGTAACTGTGTTCTTTAAAAAAAGGATAATAAAAAGTAAGACTATAGCTAGAACAGGTTAAGAAAGATGTAAACCAAAATTGATTTGATAATTGCAATTTTCAAAAAAGTCATCTTAGACTTTTCAGAGTCTTCTGTTGCTATAATTAAATCTCTTGACTTTTGGTTGAATTAGAACTTTTGGGTTAGAAGTGAAGAATTATTCAGCTTTGAGTAGACTGGGTTTAAATGTTTCACAGAATGTTGCCATTAGTCTTAGATATTTAAAAGAAATACCTAGAAACTTATGAGGTATGGGATATGGTATGAAGTATGTCACTGGTACCTGGCTGCCACCACAGTGATAATAAGTGAGGAAATAATGGGAGTTAAGGTACAGAGAACATTGGATAAAATTGTGTTAACTTGTAATTTCCATGCAAATACAGAGAAATCAGGAATCTGTCTGACGTCATTAGAAAGAACTCCACTATTCAAACATGATGTAGATGTATTTTTGAGAACAAAACAAATGATAAGATCCTTTTAGTGATTGTCTTTTTGATGTTGGTTGGTTGGTTGTCATTTAACTTTTCCAGATGATCTTCTAAGTTCTTGCAGTTCTCTGCAGATTTTTAAATACTTCATTTTAAAATAAAAACTGTTTTGCTTAATTAGTATTGGCAAACTGGACTGTTTTCTGCAGCAGAAATTGAACATATTCCTAGGAAAGTAAATTCTGAGAAAAATGGGTAGTAATTATCAATGGAAAATTTAGATTTTTTTTCGTGGCCAATTATGTTTTCTTTTTAGATGGTAGTTTTGTGAAATACTGAAAATTTGAGGTCAGTTTTCTTGGGGCAATTATTTAATTTTCGTTGGATTCAGAGAGCATTTATTATATAAACAATTCAAATGAGAGAAAGCATGTTACCTCAAAAATGCCTGTGTAATATGTAACAGTTTACAAGAGTTTTTTTTCCATTTGTTACAATTACCAAGGAAGTATAATAAGAATTAAAAGAAATATCTTATTTTGCATCTATATTTATTCTTCAAAGTAATTTATATATTAAATTAGATTTTTGGTTGAGATGGTAAAATGAAAGACTGTAAGTAAGGATACTTGTTGATATGTGAAAGAATGTAAAGTAAAACATGTTGGCATACTCTTAGTTTCTCAGAACAAGAAAATGACTAATCTAAATTTCATTTCAGAATAAAAACCAAGACAAGCCACATAAAAGCAACCTAAAAATTAAACTGTCATCATATTATTTGTTTTAAAACTATGGAATAATATATCTGAGGAAGATTTCTCTCAAAATTGTTTTTCTCAATTTCAAGTAAGTAATTTATTTTGGTTAATATATTGGGGATGGAGGGTGGGGGAGAGCCTTGACATTGAAGTTGATAAATCCTACTCATCCTTAAAAAGTAACAACTTAGATATCACCCTCTTTTAAAGCCTTCTGTAACTCCTTCGCCCACACCCAAAAGATTATCTCCTTGGTTTTTCTAAGTCCTAACTCCCTTCCACATGGCTGTTAAAGGATTGACTACACTGAATGTTGTGTTTGTCTATAGGAGTAGTTACAAGGCACTACCCTGATGTGTGGCCCTCCCTCCCCCAGTACTCCAACACTCCACTGCTTTCTACTGCTGATAGTTCCTGGGCAAGTTATCTTACTTTCATGAGCCTTAATTTTCTCCTCTGTAAAATGAGTTTTAATAATTTCTACCTCACAGGTTTTTTATGACTGAATAAAATACCAGCAAATAGTTGGCATTTATATAGTAACATAAATATTACTTTCTGACTCTTCTGTCTCCTGAATCTGCCACAATATATTATATATACTAAGTGTTCTTTAAACTGATTTGAGTGAAAAACAAAAACTTTTAAAAAGATTTATTAAAAAAATCTCTTTATTTGAAAGAGTGAGTGAGAGAGATTGATTTTCCATCACTGGTTCACTCCCCAAATGACTGCAACAGCCAAGGCTAGGCCAAGCTGAAGCTGGGAGTCAGGAACTCCATCCAGGTCTCATGTAGATGGCAGAGACTTAAGTACTTGGGCCATTTTCTGCTGCCTTGCCAGGAGTATTCCAGGAAGCTGGATTGGAAGTCGAGCAGCTAGGACTTGAAACAGGGCTCTGATATGGGGTGCTAGCTTTGAAAGTGGCAGCTTAACCTGCTGTACCACAATGGTGATCCAAAAATGGAATTTTTGAGGGTTATTTATTCCTTACATTAGTACAAACTGTAATACCTGTACGTTGTCACCTTGTTATGTAAGCCTTTTTTTTTTTTTTCAGGTGATTAGTGACTCATAACTACAGTCTAGATAATTAATTGCCTGTTGAAAACAAAAAAAAATTTTTCTTCATTGGTTGTTGGTGTTTTTTTTTGACAGGTAGAGTTATAGACAGTGATAGAGGGAGAGACAGAGAGAACGGTCATCCCTCCACTGGCTCACCCCACAAATGGCTGCCACAGCTGGCGCTGCGCCTATCCAAAGCCAGGAGCCGAGTGCCCCCTCCTGGTCTCCCATGTGGGTGCAGGGCCCAAGCACTTGGGCCATCCTCCACTGCCCCCTGGGTCATTGCAGAGAGCTGGACTGGAAGAAGAGCAACCAGGACCAGAACCCGGCGCCCACATGGGATGCTGGCGCCGCAGGCGGAGGATTAACCAAGTGAGCCACGGAGCTGGCCCCTACTGGTTTTTTATGAAGTACCCCACCCAACCCCAATTTTTAAATTTTTAACTGTTGATGTGTATATATGTCCAGGCCCTAACATTTAAAATTTTTATCTATTTTATTTGAAAGGCAGAGAGACAGTAACTTCTCATTTATCAGTTCACTCCTCAAATGCTAAAACAACTGGGCTGGGCCAGCTGGGAGCTGGAAACTCAATCTGGGTCTGCCTACATGGGTAGCAAGGACCCAAGCATTTGAACCATCCGTGCTTTCCAGAGTGTGCATTAGCAGGAACCTGGAATTATGGTTGGGGCTGGGACTTAAACCCAGACACTACCATATAGGATGCAGGTGTCCTGAGGCCTGACTATGAAGCCAGATGCCTGCCCTTAGGCCTTGATATTGCCTTGAAAAGCAGCAATGTTAATCCATTGATCAAGGAGTAACTAGTTTTCCAATGCCAAAGATCAGGCAGATTTCTTCTAAAAAGAACCTTATTTTCCCAAGTCATTAGTAATGCCTTCTTTTTAAAAAAAAAAAAATGGTGGAACATGTTGAGTGTGTGTGTGTGTGTGTCAGATGTCACAGTAAAGGTGACATGCCAACAAAACTGATTTCTCTTGTTTTTGCCCTTTGTGAATTTGTAACAAACAATAATATAAATCTTTAGTTTTTAAGTCTATTTAAGTTTGTGGAATATGGACCAGATAATTCTATATCTCCCAGAACTTAACTCTCTTCATCATACATTTTGACACATACATATTCCCAGTTTTCTTTCTTTTTTAAATAACACTGTCTTAATTTTAACATGAAGTTACTAGATTTTAAAATTAATTTTGACATATATCACATCTTGGTTGCTGATACCTTAGTGTTTTTAAAAACTTTGGTTTTACAAACTATTAGTCAAAAGGTCTTTTTTTAATTTTTTTTTTTTGACAGGCAGAGTGGACAGTGAGAGAGAGAGAGACCGAGAGAAAGGTCTTCCTTTTGCCGTTGGTTCACCCTCCAATGGCCGCTGCAGCAGGCGCATCGCGCTGATCCGAAGGCAGGAGCCAGGTGCTTCTCCTGGTCTCCCATGCAGGTGCAGGGCCCAAGGACTTGGGCCATCCTCCACTGCACTCCCAGAGTCAAAAGGTCTTAATGTCACTTTACTACCAGAGGCAGGCGGTAGACCATTTATTGAGCCATGTGTGCCTTGTTCTGAGTGATCTGATCTTTACAACAGTTCTGTGAAATAGTTGTCATCCTCATTTTACAATTGAGGAAATGAGGCATGAAGGGGTTAATAAACTTTGCCTAAAGTTATGTGTATACTGTTAACTTTACAACATGTGAGGATTAAATGAGAGAACATGGATTGGACCATTACCATTTCAACAGTGAAAACAGAGAAGCAAAATCTGATATGTGGCTTCTAATGCATTCAGAATTAAGTAATAGCCATTATTGAGACAGGGCAGTGACCACAAATGTATTCTTATTCTCTCTCTCTTTTTTTTTATGATAGCATACCTTAATATTCTGTACTGACCCCCCCCCCATGCTTCTTTTCTGATTGGTATTAATGTTTCTTCTAAAGTTCATGTTCTTGTTTAGTGTGAATTATGTGTGTATATTTAAAAGGTGATGGTAATACTGTACTGTAATATCTGAAGAAAATATTTTTCATGAGTCTAGTTTTAACTAAGTAATATGTGAATATGCAATTGGCCCTCCATAGCTGAAAGTTCTATAACTGCAATTCAACCAACTGTGGATTGAAAATATTCAGGAAAAGAGAATTGTACTTATACTGAACATGTACAGACTTTTTCTTGTTATTTCTTTATTGTACTAGATATAAACAACCTATAAAGATGTGCACATGTTATATGCAAATACTATGTAATTTTATATAAGGTGCTTGAGCATCCATAGATTTTAGTATCTGAGGGGTCCTGGCCCTGTGGATACAAAGGGACAGCTGTTATTCTCAGTGGAAAATATAAAAAAAGAAGTAAAGCAAACATTTTCTTTGACTACCAGTTTTTTCCCGCTTCCCGCTTGTGTCAGCTTTTGCCGTGGAACAGAACTTGCAAAACCTTAGTGCTTTATGTATTAGTCATTTCTCAAGCTTACGATTCTGAACTGAGCTCGGTTACTACTACTTTTGTCTGAGTGTATTTTATATGACTGCAGTCAGCTGATGGGTCAGCTAGGAAGCTGGTTGGTCTAGGATAGCTCTACTCATACTTAGGGAAATTTGTGCTGCCATTGGCTGGGGTAATGAAGAGTCATGTATCTCTAGCAGACTAGCTATGCCTCCTTTACCTGGAGGCAGTAATAGAGTTTACAGGGCAGCAGGTAGAAGCAAGTCCCATATATTTTCTATGTCCCATGGGCCAAGGCATATCACATGGCCAAGCCCAGAGTTTGTATGGGAGGGGTTTCCTAAGGGTGTGTGGCTAACCAGGGGACAATTACTGCAACTGTCTTTTATACTATTGTAGGTGACTGACTCCATTTTCAGGAAGCATTTGGCAATGTGGCATGTCTCCTTTATTAAGTAATGTGTAGATAAACAATTCATTCAACAACTCAGATATGTTTAGGTAATTCCTGTTCCTATTTTTTTTATTCCATTCTCATCATCCCTGAGCATCATTTCTGCTCCCATTTCTTTCAACAAGTATGTACTGAACACCCACTAAATGTACAGTAAGTATCATGAAGTGAGCAGTATGTGGAGCAAGACTACTGTGTTCATCATTCAATTAAAGTTCATTAAAGTTGCCTACTTGTCTGCTTCAATAATGAACAGATTACTGTAAAAGAGAAGTGTGGGGGGCAACCGGACTGGACTGAGTTGCTGGAATTGGGACTTATTCTATGCATCTGCTCTCCCACAATATGGCGCTGGGAGAGAAGTAAACAGCTTCCGCACAGCTGCCTCCAGTTCAACTAATAAACTGTAGGACTTGCTATTGATTGGAGGAGAGCAGCGTACTCGGCGTGTGGGCAGCCGAGTTAGGATTGGCGGAGGAGGACTATAAAGGAGGAGAGAGACGGCATGCACCAGGAACATCTAAGGGGAACATCTAGCTGAAGGAACACCTGTGCAGCCCCCAGAGAGCCGGCCGGCGGTGTGCCGCTCCCCTGCGGAAGTGGGGAATGTGGCCAGGGGGAACTGCCCTTCCACGGAGGTGGAAGGGATAGTAGCCAACCCGGGAAGAACCAGCAGCAAACCCGGGGAGGGCCGAGCAGACGAAAGAACAGCGCAGGGTCCTGTGTTGCTCCTCCACGAAGAGGGGGAGCGACAGAGAAGTGCAACAATATTTTGAAAATAATCAACAGCCCATACCAGGCTACCAGGCTAAATTTGTCTTACGTGCTACATGTCCAAAACATCCTGCAAGGATTTCTTCAAATGAGAAAAACTATAACAGAGCTTTTTAATCTGTACTCCCACCAGCAATATGAGACTTTTTCCATGTTCTTCCTAAGATCATGTTCTTAAATGTTTTGATATTGCCAATCTAACAGATAAAAATATAGATCTCAGTAGTTTTAATTTACATTTCTTTTATTGTGCATGACATTCAATGTCTTTCCATGTATATTTGTACTTATTTTTCAGTGTATTATGCTTAGCTTACCCATTTTACTCTTGAAAGTCTTAGTCTTTGGCTTATTCATTCCAAGGAGCTCTTCTTTTACAAGGGTACTTCAAAAAAAAAAAAAATCTGTGGAATTCACCATTGTTACAAACTTCACATGGATGTAAAAATGTGTTGCACTAAAACTAATCTTTTAATTCCATTTTCCCATAGCCTTTTTGAAGTACTCAAGTAATCGGAAAATTGGTCTGTTTGAATTAAGTTGCAAATACTTTACCAGTCTGTACTTACACTGAGTAATTTCTATTTTTTTCATTTTATAAAGAATTTTTATATCTTAAATGAGGTTTTTAAATCACTAGGTGAACTTAAGTTTAAATATTAGGCATGGAAATGGGAGAAAAAGATCCTGACATTGTCACATCCTGTTTAAAGAACTTTTAAAATTCTGTGACTAAAAATGGAGAGATTTTAAAATGATACTGGTTTTTGTTTTGTTTTGAGACAGTTCTCTTCCATAAGCTGGTTCACTCCCCAAAAATGTCCACAACAGCTGGGGCTGGACCAAGCTGAACCAGAGCCAGGAACTCCATCCAGGTCTCCTATTTGGGTGGCAGAAACTCAAGTTTTTAAACCATCATCTGCTGCTTCCCAGATGGGAGCTGGTTTGAAAGTGGAGTAGTTGGGACCTGAACTGGCACTCTGATATGGGATATAGGCTTCCCCAGCAGACCTTAATGTGCAGTACCATAATGCTTGCTCCAAGTATCTTATTTTCGATTTAATTTTTTCTCTTCTAGGTTTGGTTCAATCAATAGACCACTCATTTTGACAGGGCAGTCCAAGTAGTATGCCTGTTTCTGGTTTTTTTTTTTTTTTTTTTTTTTTTTTTGCTAAGATTTATTTGTTATTTATTTGAAAGGCAGAGTTCCAGAGAGAAAAGGAGAGACAGAGAAAGGGATCTTCCATCTGCTGGCTTATTCCCCAAATGGCTGCAATGGTTAGAGCTAGATCATAGTGAAGCCAGGAGCCAGGAACTTCTTCCAGGTTTCCACATGTGTGCAGGGTCCCAAGCATTTGGGCCATCTTCCACTGCTTTCCCAGGCATATTCGCAGGGAGTTGGGTCAGAAATAGGAGCAGCTGGGACTTAAACTGGCACCCATATGGATACCTGCATTGCAGGCTGCAGCATTACCTGCTACACCACAATGCCAGCCTCATGGAAGGATGTTTTCAGGTGATCAGACTGTGTACCAGAGGTAGAAAAAGACTTTGTGTTACAGTGCATTGAAATGTTGCTTTGAGTCTTACCTGTTTTTGTGTATTTTTGGTTTATACAATATGTATGTATATGTAGTAGTGATTCAAGTGATCTACTCCATATACAAGGGTACTTTGAAAAAGTCATGTTAAATGTAATGAAAAGAGAAGTTTATTTTGGTGCAAAAAATTTTGAAATCCTTTTTTTTTTTTTTGAGAGGCAGAGTAGACAGAAAGGTCTTCCTTCCATTGGTTCAACCCCCAAATGGCTGCTATGGCCGGCGCGCTGCGCCAATCCAAAACCAGGAGCCAGGTGCTTCCTCCCGGTCTCCCTTGCGGGTGCAGGTCCCAAGCACTTGGGCCATCCTCCACTGCCTTCCCGTGCCACAGCAGAGAGCTGGACTGGAAGAGGAGCAACCGGGGCAGAACCGGCACCCCAACTGGGACTAGAACCCGGAGTGCCGGTGCTGCAGGCGGAAGATTAGCTTAGAGAGCTGTGGCGCAGGCCCCATGCATTGTTTTTTGAGTATACACATTTTTGTGAACATCTTTTTAAAAAGTTTATTTATTTGAAAGAGTGACAGAGAGGAGAGGAAGAGACAGAGCTATCTTCCATCTATTGTTTTTTTCCCCAAATGACAGCAGCCAGGTCTGGACCAGGCCAAAGCCAGGAGCCAGGTACTCTATTCTGTTCTTCCATATGAGTGGCAGAGACTCAACTACTTGGGACATCTTCTGCTTACCCCGGAGCATTAGCAGGGAGCTGGATTAGAAGTAGAGCATCTGGAACTCAAGCCAGTGCTTGGATATGGGATGCTAGCATCCTAAGTGGTGGCTTAGCCTGCTGAACCCATTGTATATACTTATCAATAACTTTGTTGTTTTTTCCTTTAGATTTCAGCTTTTGTAGCATATACTTAATGTCTTTTTATGAAGTGTGCATACAAAAATCTTTTGAAATACACCAAATTTAGTTGTAATTATAAAATTCAAAAACAGAATTAAATATTTTCTTTTGTGTAGTAAAGTTGAATATTTCTTATCTGAAATGCTGGGGAGGAGGTGGATTTTTTTCAGATTTCTGAGTACTTGCATATATATATATATAATGAGGTATTTTGGGGAAGAGACCCTAAGTCTAAACACAGAATTCATTTTTGTTTTATATATATCTCATACACATAGCCTGAAGGTAATTCTTACAATGTTTTTAGTGCTTCCTGTGTTTTGACTGCAAGTCAGGTATAGAAGTTTGTATTTGTGGCATTGTATTAGCAATCAAAAAGTTTAAGATTTGAAACTTTGAATTTTCAGATTAGGGGGGCTCAACCTGTGCAAGGAATTTAGCTCAGTTTAGTTTTCAAGACTCCTGGCTTCCCATGCTAAGCTGTAAGACTATTTATAGACGTTGACTTTGGAAAAAAAAAAAGATTTACTTATTTACTTGAAAGAGCAACAGAGAGGGAGGGAGGGAGAGTGGGCAGGAGAGAGAGAGAAGGAGAGATCTAGAGAGAGAGATCAATCTTCTATCTACTGTATCATTCCCAAAATGGCTACAATAGCTGGGCCTGACCAGGAGCCAGCAACTCCATCTGGTTTCCCATGTGAGTAATGGGGTGCTAAGTAATGCTAGGTGCATTAGCAGGAAGCTGAATCAAGAGCCGATACTCGAACTATAGCAGCGTGGTATGGGACGCAGTGGCTTAACTGACTGCACCTTAACACCAGCCCAATTGAAAGTTTTAAACTGTTTTAATTTTTTTAGCTTATGTATTAAATTTAAATAATCTGGACTCAAATCTACATATTAATGGAGAACCATCACTAATCTATTTATTCCATACTGTTTATACCCACTTTTGAGTTTCAGTTCTAATTATTTTTTATTTTATTTTATTTTTTTTTTTGACAGGCAGAGTGGACAGTGAGAGAGAGAGAGAGACAGAGAGAAAGGTCTTCCTTTGCCGTTGGTTCACCCTCCAATGGCCGCCGCGGCCGGCGCGCTGCGGCCGGCGCACCGCGCTGATCCGATGGCAGGAGCCAGGAGCCAGGTGCTTTTCCTGGTCTCCCATGGGGTGCAGGGCCCAAGCACCTGGGCCATCCTCCACTGCACTCCCGGGCCACAGCAGAGGGCTGGCCTGGAAGAGGGGCAACCGGGACAGAATCCAGCGCCCCGACCGGGACTAGAACCCGGTGTGCCGGCGCCGCCAGGCGGAGGATTAGCCTAGTGAGCCACGGCGCCGGCCGTCAGTTCTAATTATTTTGATTACCTTAAAAATTGTCAGGTGTCATTTTTCAGGAAATATTTTTTGCTGTACTTTTATAAACTCTTAAATACCTGAAAATGACTTTGTTACGTGCATTTTTTTTTTCTTTTGTGTGCACATGCTAATGACAACATGGTTCAATGTGTATTCTTGTAAGCTTTTTCCTTTAAAGTTCTTTAAACACTCTGGTGTCTTAATTTTGACTGGATCAAGAAAGTCCTTTTGATGTACAGATGCAGGTGCTTTTATTTTGCCACGATTTTTCTGTTATACCTTTGAATATTGCTTCCATTCTATTGTAATTCTTTCAAAAATAAACACAACCTGTGGTTTGGATCACATTTCTTTTCTATATTTTTATTGTTAATTCTGTCTTTTTGCTTGGTAAGCATTTGTATTTTGTCTTCTGCAATACAGATCTGTTTTTCTGAAAAAATTGATTCTGTTCTTATCTCTTATGTGGATTTTAATTTTGTTTTTTTGTATTCTTTGTTTTCTTAACTCTACAATCCCATTTATAGATATCTTAGTCTGCTTCTAAGTCTGTTGTTGCTTCTTCCTAGTCTTTTTTTTTTTTTCTTTTAAAGATTTATTTATTTATTTGGAAGTCAGAGTTACACAGAGAGAGAGAGACCTGTGTCCCATATCAAAGTACCTGAGTTCCAGTTCTGGTAATACAGATCCTAGAGGGCAGAAGGTGATAGCTCAAGTCCTGGGCTTCTTGCCACCCACCTGGAAAACCTGGATCCCTGCTTTGGTGTGGCCCCAGCCATAACTGTTGTGGACATTTGGGGTATAAACCAGTGAATGAGAACTTTGAGTCTGTCTTTGCTTCTTCTTAAAAAAAAAAAAAAAAAAAAAAAAAAAAAAAGGTTCATGCTTAGTAAAGCACAAATGACCTGGAAGGCTGTGAATCAACTGTGAATACTGGTGGGAAGCTATAGCTTTGGGCTTCCCTGGTGGGATAGCTCTTGTAATTGTGAGCAAGGCTGTTGCTGAGGAATCTGGGACTGGGACTGGAAATATTGGTTGCTACTTGGTTCTTTTAGCTGGAATAGCTGCTGCACTGATCCTTGTGCTCTCATTCTTTTATTCTTGACCTGCCACTATCAAAGAGGATATTTGAAGCTGCCTTGTTGACATGTTGTTTCATATTTTATATTTTATTAAGAATAACCAGTGAGTAGTGTGGCTGTTGGGGTTGTGAGAGTCTCAGTGTCTAGTTGAGCCTGATAGAAGTGTTATACCTGTGCTTCATGGTTTTATTTATTATTTAGTTTTTAATGTCCAAATCCTAAATGAAACTGGATTTAATATTTACTTCTCATAAGAATTTTAAATTATATCTACTTTATTAAGTAATGCCAAATTGTTTTCCAAAGTGGTTGTACCAATCTAAAATCTCACCAGCAATGTTATGAGAGTTTCTGATGTTCTACATTTTTGTTAACATTTAGAATTGTCAGACTTCTTAAGTTTTTAATTCTTAATTTAAAATAACTTACTGTTTCTGTATTTTCCTCTCAGTAGTGAGATTGTTTTTTCTCAATTTATCACCTACTTGTTCTATAAAATACTGAGAGGAGTGTAAAGGTCTCCAGTTTATAGGTTTGTTTTTTATTCCAGTTCTCTCAACTTTGCTTTGTCTTCATTTTCTTTTTTTAATTTGAGAGGCAGTGAGAGACTTTCCATCCACTGGTTTACTCCCCAAATTTCCACAATGGCTGTAACTAGGCTGGGCAGAAGTTGTGAGTGAAGAACTCAGTCTAGGTCTCCCATGTAGGTGGCCGGAACCTAATTACTTGAGCTGTCATCTTAATCCTAGAGTCTACTTTAGCAGGAAGCTAGAATTGAGAGATGGAGCCAGGACTTGAATTCAGGTACTTTGATATGGAACACAGTGTCTGTCTGTCTCACTACCTCTTCCCCTCCCCCTACCACCTCTGTTTGGAAGGCAGGGAGAGAGAGAGAGACAGACAGATCTATTTGCTGGGTTATTCCCCAAATGCCCACAACCACCAGAACTGGGCTAGGCCAAAGCTAGGAGATGGGAACTCATGTAAGTCTCACATGTGGGAGACAGAAACCCCATCATTTGAGCCTTCACATCTTGCCTCCCTGGGTGTATGTTAGCAGAAAGTTACAGTGAATATCTAGAACCAGGCCTTGAACCCAGGTACTCTGCTGTAGGATGCAGGTATCTTAACAAGCTTCTTAACTGCTAGACTTAAACACCCACCATGCTTCATATATTTTGAAATTTTTCTAGTTCTATATATATTTAGGGTTATTATGCTTTCTTGAAGAATGGCCTTGTTATCTCTGGTAGTATTTCTTGTTCTGAGGTCTACTTTACATATGTGTGTGTATATATATATATATATATATATGTATACATATATATATATTTAAGACTTATTTTACTCACTTGAAAGAGTTATAGAGAAAGGTAGCGAGAGACAGAGAGCTTCTGTCTGCTGGTTTACTCCTCACATGGCCACGAGGGCTGGAGCTGAGCTGATTCAAAGCCAGGAGCCAGGAGCTTCTTCCGTGTCTCCCACAGGAGTGCAGGGGCCCGAGGACTTGGGCCATCCTCTGCTGCTTTCGAAGGAGCATTATTAGCAGGGAGCTGGATCAGAAGTGAAGCAGCCGAGACTCGAACTGGTGCCCATATGAGATGGGCTTTAACCTGCTGTGCCTCTTCTTTGCAATTATTCTTTAAAGATTTATTTGTTTTTATTTATTTCAAAGATAAAGAGACAGAGACAAAGATTTTTCCATTCACTTCCTCACTCCCCAAATGCCTGCAACAGCCAAGGCTGAGTGAGGCCAAAGCCAGAAGCCTGTAACTCAATTCAGTTCTCTCATGTGTCCAGCAGAACCCAAGTACTTGAACCATTGTCCCTGTCGCCTGGGGTATAGTAGCAGGAATCTGGAATTGGGAGCATAGCTGAGACTTGAACCCGGTCACTCTGATATGGGATGCTCGCATCCCATGTACAAAATGTCTACCCCTTACATGTTTATTTTTATTTTTTATTTATTTTTATTTTTTTGACAGGCAGAGTGGACAGTGAGAGAGAGAGACAGAGAGAAAGGTCTTCCTTTTGCAGTTGGTTCACCCTCCAATGGCCGCCCCGGCCAGCGCGCTGTGGCCGGCGCACCGTGCTGATCGGATGGCAGGAGCCAGGTACTTATCCTGGTCTCCCATGGGGTGCAGAGCCCAAGCACTTGGGCCATCCTCCACTGCACTCCCTGGCCACAGCAGAGAGCTAGCCTGGAAGAGGGGCAACCGGGACAGAATCCAGCGCCCCGACCGGGACTAGAACCTGGTGTGCCGGTGCCGCAAGGCGGAGGATTAGCCTAGTGAGCTGCGGCGCCGGCCCAACCCCTTACATGTTAGCCTTCCAGCTTTCTTGTGATTAGTGTTTACATGGTATATCGTGTCAGGATCTTTGAAGTTAGCTTGCTGTAAGTTTCAGAGATGCTGGCAATAGCCATGAGAGTTTTGTGTCTCTATTGTGTGTTAGGAGGAACTGGGGAGATGGTTGCAGTACAGATATGGAAAATCAGGTTCAAAACAGCTAGCTACCTCAAAAGAGACACATAGAGAATTGAGAGATGGGTAGAGAATTGTCTCTCAACGTCTTTTTCCATTCTTTTAATTTCAGTGTAACTATATACATTTACAATGTAGACAGCATATAGTTGGACTTAATCATTTACTCAATATGATCATCTCTTTTAATTGGTATTTAGATTGTTTACACTTAATATAATTTGTATTATGTTTGGATTAAAAATTTGCCATCCAGCTGTTTTCTCTTATTCTGTCCTTTTTTATTCTTTTAGATTACTTGGATTTTAAAAAATTACTCGATTTCTCTCAACTATTTACTGAATCAATTATATAAATATTTTTGACATGATTTTAGTGATTGCCCCAGGTTTGCAATATATAGTCTTCCATCATATAATAAATAATACGTAGCTTTATATTTACTATAATGACCTTACAACTATGTAGTCTTAATTTTATGATGCATTCTTTGTGCATTTATTATCACACATTTTACTGTTATATGTGAGTACGTCATAAAATTCATGTACAAATAAACACTTTAAATCCATTTTTTTAACTTTTTGAAATACCCTCATAAAACTATCAACACACAGTTCATTGCTACCAGTTCCTTTAGAGATAATTATCTTTCAGAGGAGTTGCAAATAAGAAAAAGAATTTATATTTACTTTTAATTTATACCATTTCCATTGTTCCTTTGTGTAGATCCACATATCCGTCTGGTGTCTTAGTCCATCTATCTCAAGAACTTCCTTTAACATTTCTTATAAGACAAGTGTAATGATAATTAATGTCTCAGTTTTGTTTCCAGAGTATTTTGGCTATGTATAGATTTATGTATTGCCTTTTTATTTCCTTTAAGCACTTAAAAGATGTCACTCTGTTGTCTGGCTTTTGTATATGTTTCCCTTTATCCTGTCTTTGAACTGCTATAGTGTCCTTTTTTCTTTTTTTAGGTTATCTTTCTCCATGTTTGAATATGATATGTTTGTTTCATTTGATATTCTTTGAGCTTCTTGGTTCTGTGGTTTGGTATCTTTATCTAATTTAGAAGAGTCTCAGTAATTACCTCAATGTATTTCTTTTGACCTGCTCTCTCTCTGCTGTGAATTCTATTACATGTATGTTAGATCATCTGTTATTATGTCATAGCTCTTGGATACATTGTTAGGTTTTTGTCTAGGGGACTTTTCTCCCTTTTTTCTGATACATTGAAATTTATCTTTTAGGAAGATTACCTTGATAATAATGGTTATTACTGATATTCCCAAAGCATTAATATTTCAAAATATGAAGCCATATTGTAAACCATATGTTTGGCATATGTGAGATTTTTCAAATTATTGCAAAATAAAAAGTCTAATAAGATTTAGGCACCCAGGATTGTGGCCCTTATGAGGATAGAAAAAGAATGTTACATAATAGTTTTGATGACTTAGGAACTAAGCTGTGTTTTTATTTTTCTATATCAAGAACATTATGTTACATGGTATCAAGTAGTTAGACCCAGGTGTTTTATTATTCTCTCCTAGAATTATATAGAGTTCAGTAGACATGGGGTGCAATTAAGAATAGTAGTTTTTTTTGTAGTATGTTTTTCTTTGTTGAAAAAGTGGTTTGGAAGTGTCGCTCCCCCTCTTCGTGGAGGAACGACACTAAGCCCTGCCTAGGCTTCATATCCGAGTCACGGCACCATTATGTCGCTCCCCCTCTTCGTGGAGGAACGACACAGGACCCTGCGCTGTTCTTTTGTCCGCTCGGCCCTCCCCGGGTTTGCTGCTGGTTCTTCCCGGGTTGGCTGCCGTCCCTTCCACCTCCGTGGAAGGGCGGTTCCCCCGGCCACTTTCCCCACTTCCGCAGGGGAGTGGCACACCGCCGGCCGGCTCTCTCGGGGGCTGCACAGGTGTTCCCCTTAGATGTTCCCCTTAGATGTTCCTGGTGCATGCCATCTCTCTCCTCCTTTATAGTCCTCCTCTGCCAATCCCAACTCGGCTGCCCACACGCCGAGTACGCTGCTCTCCTCCAATCAGGAGCAAGTCCTACAGTTTATTGGCTGAACTGGAGGCAGCTGTGTAGAAGCTGTTTTCTTCTCTCCCAGCGCCATATTGTGGGAGAGCAGATGCATAGAATAAGTCTTAATTCCAGTAACTTAGTCTAGTCCGAGTTGCTCCCCACAGGAAGTGTAAATGGGATGCCCTTTTAAAGGAAAATTTTTTTATGCATGAAAGATTTAAGACAACTATAAATTGGTAAATTGATGAGTGTTAAGTGAAGCAAACTTAAAATTTGGAAATTTGTAACTTTAAAAAATAGTTTGAAGCCGGCGCCGCGGCTCACTAGGCTAATCCTCCGCCTTGCGGCGCCGGCACACCGGGTTCTAGTCCCGGTCGGGGCGCTGGATTCTGTCCCGGTTGCCCCTCTTCCAGGCCAGCCCTCTGCTGTGGCCCGGGAGTGCAGTGGAGGATGGCCCAAGTGCTTGGGCCCTGCACCCCATGGAGACCAGGAAAAGCACCTGGCTCCTGGCTCCTGCCATCGGATCAGCGCGGTGCGCCGGCCGCAGCGCGCGGGCCGCGGCGGCCATTGGAGGGTGAACCAGCGGCAAAAGGAAGACCTTTCTCTCTGTCTCTCTCTCTCACTGTCCACTCTGCCTGTCAAAAAAAAAAAAAAAAATAGTTTGAATAAGGTGGAAATTCTGGTTGAATTGCCCTTATCTGAAATGTTTAAGATCATAAATTTTAAGATGTTGGAGTGTTTTTGATTTTGAAGTTTTTTGAATTTTGAAATATTTGCAATTGAATATCCATAATCCAAAAATCCACAATCACAAATGCTCTAAAATCTGATTTACCAAATAGAGAAATCTTTGAATATGTGTTGTTTAATGATAAAAAAAAACTTTACATTTGACACCTGAAGCTTAATAGTGTGAAATGAATATTAGTACCTAGAAAAAAAAAGTTGGGGGAAAACTAGTTCATTATAAGCATTTTTTTGTTTAATAATTTTTACGTGTAATAGGATTTCTTGTCATGCTACATTATACTGTTGATAGAGGGGAAATTGTTGTATTTGACCATATTTCAGTTGCTCTATATTTTGAAATAGGGCCATCTCTAGGTTGAGCCAAATGTGCGAAACATTTTACTTTTTTGGCAAAAATCTTCCATATACAGATTGTCTTTAAAAATGGAACTAAACCTGATAATGGGCAGTTTCTTGTTTAGTGTGTTAAATTCTCACTACATCCCCAGTACACACTTGAGGACAGATGGTCAAGTCTCTGTTGACAACTCTGAATCTGGTTCTACTTTTGCAGTTGTAGTAGAACAAGAACAGCAAGAACAGGCAATTTTTTTTCCTTCTTCTACAAAGGGAGGCTTTCTAAATTACTTAAATGTAATTGGAACCCTGTTGGTACACACACATGTGGGGAGCAACTGAGACTAAACTAAATTACTGAAACTAAGACTAATTCTATGCATCTTCTGATCTCCCACAATATGGCGCTGAGCGTGAGTAAACAACTTCTACACAGCTGCCTCGCCAGTTCCACTAATAAACTGCAGGAGCTGATCCTGCTCCTGATTGGAGGAGAGCAGCGTGCTCGGCGTGTGGGCAGCAGAGCATGGATTGGTGGAAGAGGACTATAAAGGAAGAGAGAGACACTATGCACCGGGGAATATCTGAGCAACCCCTGAGAGAGCCGGCCGGTGGTGTGCCGCTCCTCCGTGGAAGTGGGGAAAGCGGTCGGGGTGCCGCCCCTCTGCGGAGGCGGGGGGCCCGGCAGCTAACCTGGAACGGCGTTGTTCCTCCGCGAGTGAGGGAACGGCAGCAAACCCGGGAAAGGGCCGGGCAAAGAGAACAGCGTAGGGTCCGGTGTTGTTCCTCCGCGAGTGGCGGAGCGACACACACATACACCCAGAGTATGTAAAAATGAAAATACATAGTATTCTTTTATGCTAATGTATTTTCTCAGTAATTATTCTTTGATACATTGTAGGGTTTTGGTAACCATTTATTAAAGAAAGTAGGAATTATTTTCTTTGTCATAAACAGATGACAACACCTTACAAGTAGACTGTGGACGTTCAAATCTGTCCATTTCCATTGTTGTTACTTTAATTGAGGTTTCTCTACTTTTGCTTATACCATCACAGTGGCCTCCGTGCTTGCCTCCGATTTCACTGTTTCAAAACTTCAGATTTTATCTGAATGTTGACATATCAACAGTGGTATAGTACAGAAATATAAGTTGAAAATTAATAATCTAAGTGTTCAAAAATGAGAGGTAGGGTACATATGGTTTACCTTGCAGCCACCATAAATTTTAGAAAGAAAATAGAAGGGGAGAATGCTTACTTTCATAACTAAGTTAAGAATAGGCTTCACATTGTTTTCTCTGATTTTTAGCATGTAATATAAACATATAAGAAAAATAATAAAATATAATAGAATTTAAAGCATTTGGTAGGTTTCAGTAGTGTTTGTGTTTTTTAAAATAAAAGTACGTACTACTTTATAATTTCTTCCTAATCCATTCACCTTATTTTTCTGCTTGTGACCATCACTAGTGTCCTATTTTGTAGTGGTATTTTCTCAGGTGTAACCCCCATGCACATATCTGTTGTAGAATCAGATGGAGTTCTCATTGAAAGTATAGATTCCCAAGATCTATCCCACACACAGGAAATAAAATCCGTTGGCATTATCCTAGGAATGTGTACAAGGGGACTTTAAAAAAATTCGTGGAAGATGGAATTAAAAGAGAAAGTGAGGGGCTGGTGTTGTGGCATCGCGGTTTAAGCTGCTGCCTGTGACTCCAGCATCCCTTATAGTTGCTGGTTCACTTCCAGTCCAGCTCCCTGCTAATGTGCCTGGGAAAGCAGTGGAAGATGGCCCAAGTATGTAAGCCCCTGCCACTTAGGAGACTTGGATGAAGCTTCTGGTTCCTGGCTTCATCCTGGCCCAGCTCTGGCAGTTGTGGCTACTTGGGGAGTGAACCAGCTGATCCAAAGACCAATCTGTCTCCCCTGCCTCCATTCTCTCCTATAACTGCTTTTCAAATAAAATGATCTTTTTTCAAAATGATTTTTTCATGAACTTTGTGAAGGTCTCTTGCATGCTGACAAATGCTGCAGATAATTCTTAAATTGTCTAAAGTTCTCATAATGTCCTATAGCATTAAGCAAAACTCTGGATAATATAAAGCTTTTCTATGGTGGGACATCTGGCTACCTTTTCGGCCTCATCTTCTGCCTCTTCCTCAAGCACTGTGCTCCTCAATCTAAATTCCTTGCTCTTTCTCAAATGCATAGCTCATGGCTGTGCATATGCTATTAGCTTAAGGAAAACAGGGACTTGGCTATTCTGGATGTGCAGTGTCTAGTGTAAGTGTCATCTCTCATTAAATGTTTGACTAAATGAATACCTTCCCTCTGAATGGAGCTTCCTTGTCCTTTTGGTGAATTCAGGACTGTCCTAAGTTATCATGTCACTTTGTGAAACCTTTCCTGACTTTTCTCAGAGATAATTTCTGCAACCATTGTACTTATTACTTCTGTTACAACATTTATCTCATGGATTTGTGCGCTTTTGTTTATTGGTCTGTCTTCCCTATTAGAGTGTGAATTTAAGGTAGGTCAGTGTGCTGCCAGTCTTTGTGTTTTCAGTACTTGCTACCTAGATATGTGATAAAAAATTTTAAAAACTCACGAAGGAAGGACAAATATATGATTTCATTTATATGAGCCATTTAGAATAGCCATTCATAAATAAAGTAGAATATTGGTTACTTGGAGGATATTTATTGTTTAATGGGTATAGTTTCAGTTTGGGATGATAGAAAAGTTCTAGAAATGGATAGTGGTGATGGTTGTATAGTAGTGAACATACAGTTAATACAGCTGAATTGGACACCCAAAGAAGTTTAACATGGAAAAATTTGTTTTAGGTGTGTTTTACCACAATATTTTAAAAGAGTACATGGAGATAAGGATCTTGACCTATTCATTTGGCTTTATTTATGGTTCCTGATGCTTTTTTTTTTTTAAGACTGACTTATTTTTTAAAAAATGTATTTGAAAGAGTTAGAGAGAGGGAGAAAGAGAGGGGGAGAGAGAGAGAGTTCTTGCATCCACTGGTTCAGCCCCCAAATAGCTGCAGTGGCCCGGCCAAAGTCAGGAACTAGGAACTTCTTCCAGGTCTCCCACTTGGGTGCAAGAACCCAAGAACTTGGACCTTCTTCCTCTGCTTTCCCAGGCACATTAGCAGGGAGCTGCATCATCAGTGGAGCAACCGAGAATTGAACTGGTGCCCATATGGGATGCTGGTGCTGCAGGCAGGGGCTTAACCCACTGTGCCACAGAAATGGCATTCTGACACTGTTTTACTGTTAAATTGTGCTTTCTTTCAACATGGAAGTACTTAAGTTTTTTTTAAAAAGTTTTATTTATTTATCTGAAAGGCAAAGTTACATAGAGAGATAAGGAGAGATAGATCAATTTTCCATCCACTGGTTCACTCCCCTAATGGCTGCAATGGCTTAGGCTGGACCTGATTGAAGTCAGGAGCTTCTTCCAGGTCTCCAAGGACTTGGGCTGCTTTCCTAGGTGCATTAATAAGGAGCTGGGTAGGAAGTAGAGCAGCCAGGGTTTGAATCAGTGCCCATGTGGGGTGCCCGATGTCAGCTTAATTTACTGCACCACAGTGCTGGCCCCAGTACTTGATTTTTTTTTTTTTTTAATAAGAGGGTTGGAGAGTTGGACTTTTTATTTTTAATTTTTTAAATTAATTTATTTTAAAGGTGGAGTTACAGAGGCAGAAAGAGAGGTCTTCTATCTGCTGGTTCACTCCCCAAATGGCTGCAACAGCTGTTGTGCTGATCCATAGCCGGGAGCCAGGAGCTGCTTTTGAGTTTCCTGTGCAGTGGCAGGGGCCCAGGCACTTGGGCCATCTTCCACTGCTTTCTCCGGCCATAGCAGAGAGGTGAATCAGAAATGGAGCCGCAGGGACTCGAACTGGCACCCACATGGAATGTCAGCACTGCAGGCAGTGGCTTTACCTGCTGTGCCCCAGCCCCTGCCCCAATACTTGAATTTTTTAAATGCTTGAAGTTCAATTGAATGCACAGAGTAAGTTCATAGGAAATTCTATATTAAACCAATAAAATTTATAAAATGAAAGAAAATACCATATAACTTAAAAATGTCATATAGTTAAGAAAATATTTTGTAATATTATGAACAGTAATTAAAATTAATATTTGAAGTAACTTCACCTTCTACTAACTAATATATAGTGGTAAAACAGAGACAATATGGCATTGAGGGACTTCAACCTTGGGACAGTCAAAAAGGATTTTTTTTCCTGCTTGGAATTATCTTCAAGTTCAGGATGATTGTAGAACAATACAGTATTATCTCTAATGTCCAAAGTGTTTTTTGTAGATGATCTCATTGGAGCCCCTTACATTTCCATGAAGTAGGGATAACTTTTTTTTTTTTTTAAAGATGTATCTATTTATTTGAAAGTTAGAATTATACAGAGAGAGAGAGAGAGGCAAAGAGAAAGGTATCTTCCATCCGCTGGTTCACTCCCCAGTTGGCCACAACAACCGGAGCTGTGCCAATCCGAAGTTAGGAGCCAGGAGCTTCTTCTGGGTTTCCCATATGGGTGCAGAGGTCCAAGGACTTGGGCCATCTTCTGCTTTCCTAGGCCATAGCAGAGAGCTGGATTGGAAGTGGAGCAGCTAGGATTTGAACTGGCGCCCATATGGAATACTGGCACTGTAGGTGGCGGGTTTATCCACTACGCCACAACACTGGCTCCGATAACTCTATTATGAAGAAAGCGTATTTGCTTATTGAACACAGTAGTCTACCTTCTCCGGGGGAATATATTCCAAGATCCCCAGTAGATACACAGGAACTGCAGATAATACCAAACCCTACATGTCATGTATGTCCATACCTGTATAAAGCTTAATTTATGAATTAGGGACGGTAACAGATTGGTAACTATATCTAATAGAACAATTATGATGCACTCAAATAAAAGTTATGTGAATGTGGTCTCTCTCACTCAGAATATCTTACTGTAAGTCTTTATTACTTTTGTTCCTTTAATTCTCTAACAGGTCCACAAACTGCCAGATTTCACTTACTGCCACCTCCCCTAATTCTTTGGGTCTTCAAAAAAATTATTCCAGTCCTTTTCTTGATAGTGTGATATGAAGTAATCTACACTGGTTAAAGGATGTGACATTGTGGGGCCAGTGTTGTGGCAAAGCCCGTGACACTGGCATCCTATATGTGTACTGGTTCAAGTCCTGGCTGCTCTGCTTCCTATCCAGATCTAAGTGCTTGGGCCCCTGCCACCCACCCGGGAAATACTGAGGGAGTTCCAGGCTCCTGGCTTCGACCTGCCACTGCACAGGAAACTCAAAAGCAGCTCCTGGCTCCCGGCTATGGATCAGCACAACTCCAGCTGTTGCAGCCATTTGGGGAGTGAACCAGCAGATGGAAGATCTCTCTCTCTCCCTCTCCCACCTCGCACCCCGTCCCTCGCTCTAATGGCCTTTCAAATAAATAAATTTTAAAAAAGATTTAATATCAAATTTTTTTTTTACAGAAAAAAAGGGATTTGGCATAGTGTGTATTGTTAGGCGGCAAACTAAGTGAAAACCTGCAACCTGGGCTAGTGGGGATCTAAGCAATTACTTCCAAGTCAGCTGAGACTTCTGCAAAGAATGGCCAGACTGGCTGTGGCCATTTTTTTCAGTGGAAAATAAAAAGTAGCAGGCTCTTCACTAATTATAGTTGCTTTCTTACTGAAATCAAATCGACATACTGTAAAACCAAAAAATATTCATGTGTGTCAAGACTATTAATAGAAAAGGAAAGATACTGATGGATAATAATAATAATAATAATAATGGAAATATACACAGCTCCGAATATCTACGGATTATGTTAAAATGTTGACATTGTGTTGTAGTGATGGCATGATCATCCTGTTGAAATCAGTTTCACTTTGTTACATGGCTCATAGTCAGAAATTTTTGTTCTTTTAAGGAACAGCTGAGGTTTCATTCATTCATTCACTCATTAGCATTTACTTGGTCTTTCAGATGTTGTCCTTAGGCTTGTATTAATACTTGGTTTTGAGCCAGCGCCGCGGCTCACTAGGCTAATCCTCCACCTAGCAGTGCTGGCACACCGGGTTCTAGTCCCGGTTGGGGCGCCGGATTCTGTCCCGGTTGCCCCTCTTCCAGGCCAGCTCTCTGCTGTGGCCAGGGAGTGCAGTGGAGGATGACCCAAGTATTTGGGCTCTGCACCCCATGGGAGACCAGGATAAGTACCTGGCTCCTGCCATCGGATCAGCGCGGTACGCCGGCCGCAGCGCGCCGGCCGTGGCGGCCATTGGAGGGTTAACCAACGGCTGTCTCTTTCTCTCACTGTCCAACAACTTGGTTTTGATCCCTGATATTGTCTCAACCTGTTCAAGTAAAGAATGCTTGTTAAGGTACCAAAATCAAAACATTTATGGGGGCAAAAAAGAAAATATTCTTTTGTATTTTCACCTTTTTACTTAAAGGAAGCATTTTAAATTGTATATCTTAATTGACAGCATGACTGCTCTTGTGCTTTGAGGCCATGAAATAAAATTGAGATTCCATGACAATTGATCGAATCAAGGCAACTACTGAGTATCTAATGGGCAAGTAGTATATACAACTTTGATACATGGACAAAGCCATGATTTATGGCTGGAGTAGAACAGATCTGAATGGCACAAGGTTTCATCATACTACTCAGCATGACATGCAATTTAAATTTATGAATTGTTTATTTCTGGATTTGCTATTTAATATTTTCAGACTGTAGTTGACCATAGGTAAACTGAAACCATGGAAGGTAAAACCCAGGATAAAGAGGGACTACTATACTGTTGACCTGGAACAATTGTAAACCCACTTGATGTCAGTGTGCACTCTATACTGTACATTGTGACTTCTAAAGCAATGCTTCTCTTAGAGTTAGTTTGCAAAAGAATTTCTTTGGAAACAATTTAAAAGGTGTCTTTGGGGAGTTTTCTCCTATTGTGTCTAATAGAATAGATACAGGATAGTGCCCTGAAATATGTTGGTATTTCTGAATTAGGTAGCCCTGAGAGCCTACTGCAAGGAATCTGTTTTGATTCAAACATTGTGATTTTGAACTGATTTTTATTATTGGAATGGTCATACTGTAATAAGAATAGCATATTATTTCTCCTTCTGACTGCATCATTCCTATTAACCCCCTTTTTGTTCTTGCCGATGATCTCCACGTATTTACTCAAGGATAATTGCTCTTACGATAACACACTTACCACATTTAAATCAGTTTAAATCTGATGTGTATGTAAAAGTGTTCTTTCATTTTCTGAATTATTAGTGTGAACACAGATTCTGTCTGAATGAAATACAGTGCCTGTTAAGGAATTTAAAGTTCAGAAAAGATTGGAAAATGACAAATTACACAAAGATGAATAACAAAACCAGTTAAAATTAGTTCATTGATTCAACTTGCAATATATTGGACCAAGAAAAAACTTTTGAAATATTCTGAATTAGATCTAATTCTTTTCTGGGTATTTGTAGCTTGATTCCATAAGTTAACCTTTTCCCCTGTGGCCTCTGGAGCTCCGGCTCTTTACAATTAGAACTTTCTTTATTCCTACCTCAGGCCCAGGGCATCGCCTTACTCTTCGTATGGAACTGTGAACTTAGACTGTTGTATATGGGAATCCTTCATGATTCCATTTCCTTTCTGCCTTATCACCATGTGGGATAAGTTTAATAAACAAATAGCTCCTCTGGTTCTTCCTCGTGTGAGCTGCCTGGGATAGTTTATAGTTAATCTTATTCCATTCTTCTGCATAACATACTAGTTGATTGCCTTTCCCAGCCAAAACAACTTAAACAATGGATTGGGCAGAAGCAGAGATGAGAACCTTTCTTTCCTTTTTTTTTTTTTTCCTTTAGGATTTGTTTATTTATTTGAAAGTCAAAGTGATAGAGAAGGGAGAGACAGAGACAGGGAGAAAGAGGAGGGAAGGAGAAAAAACTTTTGTTATTGGTTCACTCACCCAAATGGCTGCAACAACCAGGGCTGGGTCATGCTGAAGCCTGGATCCTGGAACTGCATCCGTTTCTCCCACATGGGTGGCAGGAGTCTAAAATAAAGTACCTGGGCCATCTTTCACTGCTTTCCCAGACATGCTATTAGCAGAGAGCTGGATCGGAAATGGAGCACTTGCGTCTCTAACAGGCTAGGCTCTCCAATATGGAATACTGGCATTGCAAATGGCGAATTAGCTGACTGTGCTCTAATACTTGCCCCCTAGTCTTCTCTTATTAAGATAGACTTTAGATCCACAAAAATGTAAAACAGTTTCTTTTCCTTACTTTTTTCCTTAATAATATACCAAATATATAGTTTTTCTCATCTCTTTCCTCCTATTCATAATATGTAATAGTTTGTTCTTATTTACTACCTTAAGCCTGTATATCTCTACCTTTTTGTAGTTTCGTATATCATGTATCCTCTACTGCAGGAATTGAAATGACATGTATTGTTTATGAGTATGTGGAGAGTTGTCACATAGTTACTAATGCTTTGACAAGTTTATTTTTTCCCTCAGGTTTCTTTCTGTGCTTCATTTTGGATAGTTTGTATTGCCGTGTCTTCAAGTTCATTAATCCTTAATTCTGGTATTTCTAATACGCTCTTAATTTCATTGTATTTTTCATCTTAAATGTGTACTTCTCATCTCTGAAATGAAAATTTTTATTTACTTTTTTATATTGTCCATATCTCTATTTAACATGTTTAAATGTTCTTCTACCTTCATGAACAAATAGATTTTAGTTACAATAACTATTTTGAGGTCTTTGCTTACTGATTCTATCATCTGTATCACTTAGAGATTTTTTTTTTTTATTTTATTTGAAAGGCAAGGGGAGGGAGGGAGGAAGAGAGAGAGAAAGACACTGACAGCCGGCGCCGCGGCTCACTAGGCTAATCCTCCGCCTAGCGGCGCCGGCACACCGGGTTCTAGTCCCGGTTGGGGCGCCGAATTCTGTCCCGGTTGCCCCTCTTCCAGGCCAGCCCTCTGCTGTGGCCTGGGAGTGCAGTGGAGGATGGCCCAAGTGCTTGGGCCCTGCACCCCATGGGAGACCAGGATAAGCACCTGGCTCCTGGCTCCTGCCATCGGATCGGTGCGGTGCGCCGGCCGCAGCGCGCCGGCCGCGGCGGCCATTGGAGGGTGAACCAACGGCAAAGGAAGACCTTTCTCTCTGTCTCTCTCTCTCACTGTCCACTCTGCCTGTCAAAAAAAAAAAAAAAAAAAAAAGAAAGACACTGACAAAGTTTCTGACAAACTGACAGAGAGAGAGAAACTGACTTTAATCCACTGATTTAGTTCCCAAATACCTGCAACAGGTAACGATGAACCAAACCAAAGACAAAATCCTGAAACTCAATCCAAGTCTCCCAACATGGGTGGCTGGGATCTATGCCCTTGAGCCATCGTCTTATGCTCCATAGCGTGTGTATTAACAGGAAGGTGGGTCAGAAGTGCAGAGGCTGGGACTTGAGCCAGGCTCTCCATTATGGGATGAGGGTGCCCAATTGGCATCTCAACTGCTGTATCAATTGATCACTCTGTATCATTTCTTAGCTTGTTTCTATTCTGCTGTTTTCTTCTCATTATGGGTCATACTTTTCTGATTCTTTTCACGCCTGGTAGTTTTTTACTGGATGTGAGACATTGTGGATTTTGCCTTGAAGTGTTCTGGATGTTTTTCATATTTCTAGAGATAGTCGTGAGCTTTATTCTGGGACACCTTTAATTTATTTGGAAATACTTTAATACTTCAAGGCTTACTTTTGTGCATGGTTATGTAAGGGAAGAGCAAACTTTAGGGCTAACTTGGCCCTACCACTGAGACAAAAACCTTAGGATTATTCTACCTGTTATCTTGTGAAATATAAACTTTTTTCTTTCTGGATGAAATGCAGATTACTTCTTCCACTGTGTGAGCCTCTGGGATTGCTCCCTCAGCTCTTTTTAGTTGATCTTTTTTCCCTGCTTCAAGTAGATTCCTCACAAGGATGTGCTGATATTTCAGTACTTTGTATGCATGGGGCTTAGGGCCCAGGACAAGCAGATCCAGATTCCAACAGGTCAGAGAACAACTCGGAGCCATTTGTGGGTTTATATCCCCTTTACTTACAGTGGTGGTGAGAAATACACAAGGAACAGGCATTTGTACTCCACAGCAGTGGGACCACAGGAGAACCACCTTTGTATCCATGGTGGCAGGCACATAAACACACACAGATACACCTATAACCACATACAACTACACATCTACACATCCACAAGCAGTGGCATTGGTGTCCACATCCATCCACAGACGGCCACATCTAGCCATTCCCCCTGTCCTCCAGTTGCTTATATGGGTTTACAGACAAAAGTGGCCCACAGCCAAACTGTTCCATAACAGACTTGTGGGCAGCTAGCCAAGCAGGTGGACCTGTCTGTTGCCATGACACCAGTTACCATACAGGGATAGAGCTTCAGGAGCACAGAGAATAGGAGGCAAGGGCAAAAGGTGTGGGAACTTGATATCTTAACCTTCCCAAATTCATCTTCTCAGCAGCTTCATTCTGTGCAATTCTCTTTGGTACTCTACCAGGCAGATCCTAATGAGTGGGCCTCCTGGTTTTGTTTCTTCAACTCCGGAAGAGTGCCAGGTTCCACCTGGGTTACTTCTTCCTCTGCTTTGTAGAAACTCTTTAAGCAGGGAGCTCTTGGAGGGAGACTCAGTGTTGTTTGCCTCCTCTCAGAGACTACCATTCAACACTCACCAGTTTCTAAAAACCATTGTTTCATGTATTTTTGTATTTAGTTGTTTCCAGCATAGAGTGTGTTCATTCCCTGTTGTTCCATCTACATAAAAAATCCTGCACTCATTAAAAGAAAATTCAGCTCTAGCATAAAGTCCTCTTCAAAATTTTGTCAGGAATTATTGGGTTATAAAGAACAAAAGCTCTTTCAAGGAAAGATCTAATGAAAGAGAGATTTGTTATTACAATGCAGAGAAATCTCACAGATCTTCATTGCATAGTATGAACAGATTTCACTTCTCTTACATTGTCTTTTCTGCATACCAGTTTCCTTCATAGGGTTGTTCTTGTTTTCCTTTGGTTTACTCTTTTTTTTTTTTTTTTTTTTTTTTTTTTTTTTTTTTTGACAAGTAGAGTGGACAGTGAGAGAGAGAGAGAGAAAGGTCCTCCTTTGCCGTTGGTTCACCCTCCAGTGGCCGGCGCGGCTGGCGTGCTGCGGCCAGCGCATCATGCTGATCCGATGGCAGGAGCTAGGTACTCATCCTGGTCTCCCATGGGGTGCAGGGCCCAAGCACTTGGGCCATCCTCCACTGCACTCCCTGGCCACAGCAGAGAGCTGGCCTGGAAGAGGGGCAACCGGGACAGAACTGATGCCCCAACCGGGATTAGAACCCGGGGTGCTGGCGCCGCAGGCAGAGGATTAGCCTAGTGAGCCGCGGCGCTGGCCAGTTTTTTGTTTTAAATTTGAGAAACGGAGAAAGAACTCTGACCTGCTGGTTCACTCCCTAAATGTTTGCAACAGTTGAACTTGTGCCCTGTCAAAGACAAGCTAGAATCTCAAATCATGTGTCCCACATGTGTGGCAGGGATTCAACCACTTAAGCCAATATGTACCCTCCAAGGGTACATATTTGCAGGAACCCAGAATCAGGAGCAGAGTCTAGACTAGACACTTCAATATGGGATGCACTCATCCTGATTGGCATGTTAACCACTAGGCCAAATGTATGCCACTGCTTGAGTTTTTGATTGTTAAGTAAAAGGATTCATCTATAAATATTCACACCTGTGTTATGTATCAGGCACTGCCCAAGGCAATAGAGAAACAAAAGAGCTTATATTGCAACCTGTAGTTTATAAGCTAAATCCAGACCAGCCACCTGTTTTTCGTTAGTAAAGCTTTTTTTTTTTTTTTTGGATCACTGCCCCTCCCAATTCATCACATTATTATCTGTCACTGTTACCATACTTTCATAGAAGGTGAGTTGATACAACAGGGACTGTACAGTTCACAAAGCCTAAAATATTTACTTTTTGTCTAGTTTGGGAAAAGTTTGGCAATAACTGACATGCGTAAATTTTTTTCTTTTAATATAAAAAGTTTGGGGGAAGTGTTTGGCCTCAGCGATAAGCTGCTAATTAGGAAGGATACCCACATCCACACTTCCATATCCACCTCCAGTTACTGACTCCAGCTTTCTGGTAATGCATACCTGGGAGGCAGCAGTGATAGCTGAAGCAGTTGGGTTCCCACCACCCATGTGGGTCCTGGATGGAGTTCCTGGTTGACTCTTGGCTCCATCCTCAGCCTAGCTCCCAGTGTTGTGGACGTTTGGGAGAGTGAATCTGTTCGTGGGAGTTCTCTCTCTGCCTCTCAAATAAGTAAATAAAAATTAAAAACATGGGTAAAAAGTTTGGCTCATGCAGTATTAAGATCTTCATTAATTAGGTTTTACCAAATTAATAGTTAGAGATTAAATTATTTCCCTAGAGTCCTGACATTAGGTTAGACAGTCTTGGTTTCATTCTTCCCTTAAGCTCATAGGATTGTTTTGTTTTTTTTTTCATTAATTTCTGGTTAGTCTTAGTGAGATTGCTTCTTTCTCTGTAAGAGTTTCCTAATAGCAAGAACTTGAAAGTTGGATTTGAATTATCTCACACAAGGGCATCTGAACTTACTGGTGATTTGGAACACATGTGGTATAGTAGCTGGCAGATGGCTAAAGGCCAAGTGTTAGAACAACTCATGTAACAACAGTCTTGCAAACTATTGAGTGTTTTCTGTAGTTGTAGGCATAAACATTGATTTCTTTTTTCCCCCTGCAGTATAATACAACAAACAGTAACATGATTTTGGATGTAGGTATAGTTGAAAATTAGCTCTGTTTCTAATAAAATATTAAAGATAAAAGCTCAGGAAAAACTGTTTGAGTCTAAACATGCTTGTAAGTATAGTAATTATTATGTAGCTCCTCTGTCTTCATAGTTGTGATTAGATACGGTTAAAAAGTCATATTTTTGCATGAAAGTATGCATCCTTCAAGTATCCTCCGCAGGCGGAGGATTAGCCTAGTGAGGCGTAGTGCTGGCCATCCTAAGCTTTTTAAAGGTAGAAAAGTGTATATGACATTTTGGGGTTGGCACTGTGGCGCAGTGAGTTAAAGCCCTGGCCTGAAGCGCCGGCATCCCATTTGGGCACCGGTTCTAGTCCCGGCTGCTCCCCTTCAGATCCAGCTCTCTGCCTGTGGCATGGAAAAGCAGTAGAAGATGACCCAAGTGCTTGGGTCCCTGCACCACGTGGGAGACCTGGAGGAAGCTCCTGGCTTTGGATCAGCGCAGCTCCGGGCATTGCGGCCATCTGGGGAGTGAACCAGTGGATGGAAGACCTCTCTTTCTGTCTCTACCTCTCTTTGTAACTCTTTCAAATAAATAAAATAAATCTTCAAAATGTCTTATATACTTTTTTTTTTAAGTCCATATTGCCTATACAAAGCCTTTGATTGGCTGGCGCCGTGGCTCAGTAGGCTAATCCTCTGCTTGCAGCGCCGGCACACCGGGTTCTAGTCCCAGTTGGGGCTCCGGATTCTGTCCCTGTTGCTCCTCTTCCAGGCCAGCTCTCTGCTGTGGCCCGGGAAGGCAGTGGAGGATGGCCCAAGTGCTTGGGCCCTGCACCCACATGGGAGACAAGGAGGAAGCACCTGGCTCCTGGCTTTGATCGATGCAGTGTGTCAGCCGCATCTTGCCAGCCGTAGCGGTCATTTGGGGGGTGAACCAATGGTAAAGGAAGACCTTTCTCTCTGTCTCTCTCTCTCTCTCTCTCACTGTCTAACTCTGCCTGTCAAAAAAAAAAAAAAGCCTTTTATGTTGTCAATAAAAATTTATAGTGAATAATTGTTGTATCCTAGCATTTCTTTAAAACAACTAGGGCAGAAAATATTTTACAAGGAGGTTTTTTTTTGTTTGTTTGTTTGTTTTGTTTTGTTTTGGTAAGGATAACTTTAATATGGCAGATTCTACATTTATTTAGTCCTTTTAATTTAATTTTCTTTATTTTATCTGAATTCCTGTTAACACTTATTTTCATCAGGCAGAAGTATCTTACTGACACTTTAACTTGGTTCAAAAGCTATTATTTTTCCTTCTTTTCCAAGGCAGCTTGCCATGTTCTGAAAGCTTCATATGTTTCCTTATCATTGTCATTGTATAATGTTTAATTAATTTTTTTAAGTATAAAAATACGCTGGCTATAATAAGAGACTTGGTTTTTAAAAAAACTTTTAAAATTAATTTGAAAGGCAGAATTATATATATGAGAGAGAAAGAAATATCTTCCATCTTTTGGTTTACTCCAAAGACAGAAGCCTGGAACTCCATTTGGGTCTCCCATGTGGGTGACAGGGACCCAGGTACTTGTGCCATCTCTGCTTTCCCAGGCACATTAGCAGGGAGCTGGATCAGAAGTGGAGCAGACAGACTCAAACTGGTGCCCATATGGGATGCCACTGGCCCACTTCAGTTAATTTTTGAAAATGTGATGATCAGTTGTTTGGCTGTCTAGTTCTCTGAATTAATCACTGTTTTCCATGTATCTTCCCTTCTTCCACTATTCTTCCAGGGAAGTAGTAGGATGAAAGGTATTAAGTTTTCTTTGCCAGCTGAGAAAAGAACTTTAAACTGCTTTGTAGCATTTCTAATGACAAAAATGGGGAAGAAAGAATAGATGATATTACAACCCAAGCATTTTTTTCTTTCACTTAAGTCTAATTTTGTTAAAATTGGGGTAAGTGAAGCCTGCAACTAACCCTTTAGGCATGTTAATCTTGGTTGCATCAAAAAGTTTTGTTTTGAGCTCAGAATTTGGCTGAGCAGTTTAAGACAGTGGATTGGTACATTTGCATCTCTCCATCAGAGGGCCTTGATTCAAATCCTGGTTCTGTTTCTTACTCCAGCTTCCTGTGAAAACAAACCCTGGGAGACAGCAAGTGATAACTCAAGTACTTAGGTCCTTGTGACCCACATGGGAGACCTGGATTGGGTTTCTTGCTCTCACCTTCTGCCTGTCCAACCCTGAGCCATTGAGGGCTTTTGGGGAGTGACCCAGTAGATTAGAGCAGTGTATAAGTGTGTAAATGTACTCTATTGCCTCTCAGATTAAAGAAAAAAAAGTTTTGATTGAAAGCAGAAGTTCATGGGAATTTTCAAAACCTAAAACCAAATTCTCAGTGCCTTTGTCATAGGTGTTAAATAATCTGACTGTCATGTGTGCTTGAACTAGTGACTGGTTATTGGAAAGTATATTGTTAAAAAATTGTATTCAATGTTGTGATCACATCCTAAAGTTTCAGGTTTTTTTCCATTTAGAATAAAAATTAGTATTTTATTTCACATAAATTACAAATTAAGGATTATGACTTAAAAAAAAAAAGATTTATTTGAAAGGCAGAGTTAGAGATAGGGGAGAAGCAGAGAGAGAGAGCAAGAGAGAGAGGGAGGGATCTTCCATCCTCTGGTTCACTGGTCAAATGGCTACAACGGCCAGAACTGGGCCAGTCTGAAGCCAGAAGCCAGGAGCTTCTTTGTTTCCCTAATGGGTACAGGGGCTCAAAACTTGGGCCATCTTCTGCTTTCCCAGGCATATTAGCAGGGGAGCTGGATAAGAACTGGAACAGCCAGGACTTGAACCAGCACTCCCTTGTGCAGGTGGCAGCATTACTTGCTACAACACAGCACCTGCCCCAGATGATGACTTTTAAATGAAATATGATGTCAGTTGGTCTCATCATTTGTGTGTAAACTAAATTCTTGGGTCATGGTATATATTAATCTAAAGTTAAAATGTTCTAGTATTAGAATTTAGAACATATCTCAAAAGCTGTAACCTCATTCCTGATTCTGTTGTGGCAAAATTTCAGACTAATATAGCATTTAAAGATATAGTGTCTTATAAGACAGTTAACATTTCATCTGGAATATGAGAGCTCTGGAAGCCTATTAAAACTTCTAGTGGAACTTAACATCAAGTATTAATAGATCTGTAAATTTACTCATAGCCTGTGAGAAAGACATATCAGATTCTTCCTGTTACTTTCAACTTCAGTCAATTTACCTATATTGGGCTTGAGGGGCTTGGTATGTGTGGGTGGGCAGGTGGTGAGACAGTTTAACCAAATGACAATCTCACTTTGGGTGCTTCTCTCCTTTTGACCTTTTACTGTTATGGTACTGACTCAGGAACACCTTGAATGGTGCCATTGTAAGCTTTCATGATGAGGAAAAGGAATTAGCGTTTGATAATACAAAACAAATCTTATCTTTTCTTGGCTCAAAGTAATTAATTGTTATCTAGGAAGGAATTTAAATATGTTGAAGAAAAACTGTTCTTTATATTTTAAGAATAAATACATTTTCTAAATAGGTTGATTAGTTGGATGATTTGACAGACTCAGGAAGAGAATTGAAAAGAAGATGGATGTCTATGCTCAATTGGACTTGCCCCAAATGGTGAAGTTAGAAATGTGCCAGGGGATTCCAATACAATCCCATCAAGGTGGCATGTACCAATGCCATCTCACTATTCCAAGTGATCAATTTCAGTTCACAATTGATCATAATGAAAGGACTAAGAGTCAAAGGGAGCACATAAACAAGTCTAGTATCTGCTAACACCAACCGATAGAATAAATAAAGGGGAGAGTGATCCAACATGGGAAGTGAGATACTCAGCAGACTCATAGAATGGCGGATGTCCTAAATAGCACTCTGGCCTCAGAATCAGCCCTAAAGGCACTCGGATCTGGCTGAAAAGCCCATGAGAGTATTTCAGGCATGGAAAGCCAAGACACTCTGGCAAAAAGATCTCTGTGAGTGAGATCCCAGTGGAAAGAACAGGTCTTCAAAGAGGGAGGTGCCTTTCTCTGAAGGGAGGAGAGAACCTCCACTTTGACTATGACCTTGTCTAAACAAGATAAGAGTCGGAGAACTCAAGGGGCTTCCATAGCCTTGGAAACTCATAACTGGTGCATAGGGAGATTACTGATGCCATAAACAGGAGTGTCAATTTGTAAAGTCAACAACAGGAGTCACTGTGCACTTACTCCTCATGTAGGATCTCTGTCCTTAACGTGCTGTACACTGAGGCTTAATGCTATAACGAGTACTCAAACAGTATATTTCACTTTGTCTTTCTATGGGGGTGCAAACGACTGAAATCTTTACTTAATGTACACTAAACTGATCTTCTGTAAAAAAAAAAAAAAAGAAAAGAAAGAAAGAAATTATCAATTCCCAACTTGACTCTCACTGGGATTAAACATGACAATAGGTCTGATCTGATTTCATCATCATTTAAAAAAAATCATCTATTATTTTTCACTTTATGTTTCTGTGTGGGAGCAAACTGTTGAAATACTTACTTAAGGTATACTAAGCTGATCTTCTGTATATTAAGATAATCGAAAATGAATCTTGATGTGAATGGAAGGGGAGAGGGAGTGGGAAAGGGGAGGGTTGTGGGTGGGAGGGACGGTATGGGGGGGGAAGCCATTGTAACACATGAGTCGTACTTTGGAAATTTATATTCATTAAATAAAAGATAAAAAAAAAAAAAAAAAAGAAATGTGCCAGGGGATTCCAATACAATCCCATCAAGGTGGCATGTACCAATGCCATCTCACTAGTCCAAGTGATCAGTTTCAGTTCACAGTTGATCATACTGATAGGTCTAAGAGTCAAAGGGATCACATAAACAAGACTAGCGTCTGCTAATACTAACTTATAGAATTAAAAAGGGAGAGAACAATCCAACATGGGAAGCGGGATACACAGCAGACTCATAGAATGGAAGATGTCCTAAACAGCACTCTGGCCTCAGAATCAGCCCTTAAGGCATTTGGATCTGGCTGAAGAGCCCATGAGAGTATTTTAGGCAAGGAAAGCCAAGACACTCTGGCAAAAAAAAAAAAAAAAAAAAAAAACACAAACAAAAAAAAACACCCCTAAATGAAAGATCTGTGAGTGAGATCCCAGTAGAAAGAATGGGCTATCAAAGAAGGAGGTACCTTTCTCTGAAGGGAGGAGAGAACTTCCACTTTGACTATGGCCTTGTCTAAATAAGATCAAAGTCGGCGAACTCAAAAGGCTTCCATAGGCTTGGCAACTCATGACTAGAGCCTAGGGAGATTACTGACACCATAAACAAGAGTGTCAAATTGTTAAGTCAACAACAGGAGTCACTGTGCACTTACTCCTCATCTAGGATCTCTCCTTAATGTGTTGTTCAATGTGAATTAATGCTATAACTAGAACTGAAACAGTGTTTTATACTTTATGTTCTGTGTGGGTGCAAACTGATGAAATCTTCACTTAATATATACTAAATTGATCTTCTGTATATAAAGATAATTGAAAATGAATCTTGATGTGAATGGGGCAGGACAGGAGAGGGTTGCGGGTGGGAGGGAAGTTATGGGGGGGAAAAGTCATTGTAATCCATAAACTGTACTTTGTAAATTTATATTTACTAAATAAAAGTTTAAAAAAAAGTCTATTGAAAAAGGATGTTAAATTGTGGAAAATGCAGACTATCTCTACCATGCTGCAGCAGGATTAAACTAAGAAATATCAAAAAAAAAAAAATGGATGTCTAGAAATGCAAGAGTTAGCAGACTACACCTCTTCGTACTTTATAAGGTTAACCAGGAAAAATCAGTAAATAAATTATTTTCATGTTTGGATGGAATCTATGGAGTAAATACTTAGGAGATATTACTTGAAGAACCAGTACATCTGGAATAGGCATTGGTAGAAGTAAGGCTTAGGATGGAGTATGACAATGTTGTTAACTCTACAGATTATTCTTAAAGATTTTAAATGTTTGCATTCAATTCAATGGCCTTTTAAAAACTTTTTTGTGAGGCAGAGAGAGAGAGCACTCCCATCTGCAGGTTCACTCACCAAATGCCTCAAGGGCCTCAGGCCAGGGGCTGAAGCTAGGAGCCTAGAACTCAGTGCAGATCTCCCACATGGATAACAGGACCCCAGTCATGTGAGCCATCATTAGTGCCTCCTTGAGATTAGGAAGCCGGAGTCAAGAGCAGAGCTGAGTATTAAAGCCAGGCACACACATGGAAACAGGCATCCTAATCAGTCTCTTAACTGCTAGACCAGATGCCTGCTTCTCAATGACCTTTACCTTTGTATGTTTTCCTTTCTTATTAAGAATTCATTGTTAAAGTTTTATAGTGGACAATATGTCTGTGATATGTTTATAAAGAGGATGCTTCTTTATAAATTACTGATTTTATTTAATACAAAATATATCCCAGCTTTAAGTTTATTTGAAACGGTATGTTGGTGTAGTGAAAAGAACAACAGATTAACACAACTTTGGGATCTTCTGATCCTGAATCTTGTCCAATTAACTATGGGACTTTAGGAACTTAAATAATTAAAGGAGGGTAGGGAGAAGCTTTCAGTAGTTAAACACACAATGAGCACAGTTTTTCTAATTCTATTCGTGGACATTGACATTGTTGCCTAAATTTATCTACTATAAAACAATACTGGGATGAACATTCTTGTATAAGTCTGCAAGGCATATGCCTAGTACTGTTAATTTCTTAATATTTCTTCAATATTATTTGTTTGAGAGGCAAGTAGTCAGGGGTAAGGGAAGAAGGAGTTCCCATCTACTAGTTTTCTTCCCAAATGCCCACAATGGCCTGTGGCTGAGCTAGGCCAAAGCCAGAAGCCAGAAACCCAATTTAGATCTCCTGTATGGATGGCGGGGACCCATCTAACTTGGAACAGTACCGGCTGCCTCCCAGGATGCACAGTAGCAGGAATCTGGAATTGGGAACAGAGCTGAGACTTAAACCCAGGCATTCCTGTTTGGGATGCAGGTATCCCAACCCACTGTCTTAACTGCTAGGCCAAATGCTCACCCTCATTTGTTTTAAATAATAATTCTTATTTCAAAAAAACTTTTCCCCCGCTTCATTTGAAATGGAGAACAATTCCCATATAGGTGGCAGGAGCCCAAGTACCTGAGCCATCTCTTGATGCCTCTCATTGTGTGCACAAGCAGGAAGCTGGATCAGGAGTGGAGGCGAGACTCAAACCCTGGCACTCTTACATGAGATGTATGTGTCCTAAGAGCTGGCCTAACCACTATGCCACACCACTAGCATTTAATTTTTTTTAGTAATTTGTGAGCCAGAGAAAAAGACCAATAGAGCTCTCATGCGTTGGTTCACTACCCAAATGGTCACAACAGCTGGGGCTGGGTCAAGTGGAAACTCGGAGCTGGTAGTTCAGTCCAGGTCCTTCATGTGGGTGGCAGAAACCCAACTACTTGAGCTATCACCTCTGCCTCCCAGGGTCTGCATTAGCAGTAAGCTGGAATCAGTAGGTGGAGCCAGGAATCAAACCCAGTCATTCTGATGTGGGTTGTGAGCATCCTAATTGGTGTCTTAACCAGTAGGTCAGATGCTCACTATGGTCTGTTATAATTTACATGTCCTCAGTAAATAGCAAGATCAATTATGTTTTCATATCTTATTTGTCATTCTGTTTTATTTCTCTATGTAAATGGATCAGTCATTCCTTGTCCATTTTTCTGTTATATTGTTTTCTTTCTTACCGATTGGAGGAGCTTTTATATATACTATATCCAGATCTTTGTTTAAATTTATTGGAAACATATCTTCCTAGTTTGTGTTTGTCTTTTTACTTAGTTTATGATGTTTGTAGCCATTTTAATTTAAATAAAGCCATGGCTTTTAATACCCATGTCTATGCTTTATATGCCAGTTTTAAAAATTGTTTTCTAAAACGATCCTTTGATAATAATTTCATACTTTTTGCCTTGGATTTGAATCTATCTGGATTAGTTTCTTGGGCAGTGTGATATTGGAACTCTAACTTTTCTTTTTTTCTCCAACTTGATGACCAGTTGACTTAGAATTATGTAGTGGATAATCCATTTTTTCTTCACTTATCTGTGATGTCATCAATCGTGTTCCTAGCCAATACTTTCTAATCTGCTAGCAGTTTTTTAAAGGCCCTGGATTTACACATCAGTTACTGTTGCCACCCTTTGTTCGTTCTCTACTGTTTGTAATTTTCAGAGGAAATGTGAGATAGATATTGATGGTACTATTTTATTTTATGTTTGGTTGGGAATACTTATATCAATTTCTCAGTCATCTCAGAGCTTTGAAGAAACAGAAATAAGTCCTTTCTGTGAAACAGTCAAGAATTTCTTCTATACGCCATTGTGGTCATGTATCAGACTGAAGGAAAGCACTTTCTAAGATGGGTTTTTACAGATTTCCTTATAAAGTAAATAAGCAAGTGGTCTTTGGCTGAATGCTAAGCTGCATATGGACAGATAAACAGTATAAGGCAGGGCAAAGATTTCCAGGGAAAGAACAACTACAGGAAACCAAATAAGTAACCATCAGAGACTTTTCAGATCTGCAAAATATGTTGATTTTACCTATCCAGAGTATTGCGATCTTTGACTACTCCAAGAGCTATATAGGTATACTGTATTATATGTATGCATTCAGCAGTTGATGGGCGTTTGAGTTTTTTCCACATTTTGGTTTTTATGAGTATTGCTACTATGAACATTAATTTACAGGTTTTTATGTAGACATACATTTGTATATACCTAGGTGGAGAGTTGGTGCTCATATGATAACTATATGTTCATCTTTTGGAGAAAGTACCAAACTATTATTCAAAGCGCGTGTAACATTGAACATTCCTACTAGCAGTACATGAGGTTTCCAATTTCTCCACAACTTGTGTTATCTGGTTTTTTGATTCTAGCTCTCTTAGTTAATATGAAGTAGTAATTCATTGTGGTTTTGATGTGCATTGCTGCTGGCTGCTGATGTTGAGCATCTGACCGTTTGTGTATCTTCTTGTAATAAAGTTCAGATCCTTTGCCCATTTAAAAATTTTTATCTTTATTATTGAATTAAGACTTGTTTATTCTAGATACAAGTCCTTTATCAGATATGTGATTTGCAGTTATTTCCTTCAATTTGTTGATTGTCTTTTCATTTCTTTGCAGATAGTTAAAGTTTTTTTTTAAAGTTTATTTACTGGGGCTTGCGCTATGGTGTAGCAGGTAAAGCTACCACATGTAGTGCAGAATGCTGGTTAAAGTCCTGAATGCTCTACATCTGATCTAGCTCCCTGCTAATATGCCTGGAAAAACAGTAGAGGATGGCCCAAGTGCTTGGGCCCCTGCACCCATGTGGGAGACCCAGGTGACGCTCCAGGTTCTTGGTTTCAGCCTGGCATAGCCTTGCCCTGACCATTGTGGCTATTTGCTGAGTGAACCAGCAGACAGATTATATCTTTCTCTGCCACTGGCTCTCTGTTAACACTGCCTTTCAAATAAAAATTTAAAAAAATATATATATATATTTTACTTGAAAAGCAAAGAGAGATAGCTTCCATCAGGTTTTTGCTGTGGAGTGAGCTCTGAATCAAATGAAATGAAGCAAGCTTTGAGAATGGAGCTTTTCAACTAGATGTCAGACAGATCACATAGTTGTCAGGGGCTTTGGGGGAAGCTCCAAATTGGCTTTGGCCTTTCCAGTGGCTGCTTGGCTGTTGATTTTCACAGATACTGTAGTTGCAAGGATTAAGTTTACAAGGCTACTCTGGGACTGTAGAAGGAGGGATCAGATTAGGGTAAGTTAAAATGTCACAAAGTTTACTGTTCTTTTGGCAGTTCAGCTAGTTTTCTTGGATACTTATTGGATACTTGAATAAACATGCATTGGATTGTTGCAAGTCTTTAGTTATTTCCAGAATTCTGGGGGAAAAAAGTTGATTTTGGCAGGTTTTTTGGCCAGCATTCTTTATTTTCTTTATGGAAGAGCAGATATTCAAAGATTTTTACTCTGTCTTAGAAATGTTTCTTCCTACTCTTGTATGCTTTTATCTGTATCCTATTTCTAATCTCTGATCCACTCTTTCATTGCTTCTCCCTCCCTCCCTCTCTCTTTAAAAGATTTATTTATTTATTTATTTATTTTGAAAGAGTTACAGAGAGGGAGGGAGAGATCTTCCATTTGCTGGATCAATTTTGAAAGTCAGAGTTACAGAGAGGGAGGGAGAGATCTTTCATTTGCTGGATCACTCCCCAGATGGTGGGAGCAGCCAGCACTGGGCCAAGCTTCAGCCAGGTCTTTCACATGGGTGGTAAGGGTCCAAACACTTGGGCCATCTTCCACTGCTTTTTTCAGGCCATTAGCAGAGTGCTGAATTAGAAGTGGAGCAGCAGGGACATATACCAGTGCCCATATGGTATGCTGGCATCACAGACGGCAGCTTTAACTGCTACACCACAACACTGGCCACTGTTTGCCTATTTTTTACACATTTTCACTGGACCTATGGAACTCTGTTTCTGTGACTAATGTGCTTGTATTCTGAATTTTTCAGTATTATATTCCCTTCTTGCCTGGTAGCTCATTTAAGGGCTCATTCTCCCACATCGCATATATATCAAAATACTTTGTTCCTGGCCGGTGCTGCGGCTCAATAGACTAATCCTCCGCCTGCGGCGCCGGCACACTAGGTTCTAGTCCCGATCGAGGCACCGGATTCTGTCCCAGTTGCTCCTCTTCCAGTCCAGCTCTCTGCTGTGGCCTTGGAGTGCAGTGGAGGATGGCCCAAGTGCTTGGGCCCTGCACCCGCCTGGGAGACCAGGAGAAGCACCTGGCTCCTGGCTTTGGATCAGCACAGTGTGCCAGCCACAGCACGGCGGCCATTCAGGGGTGAACCAATGGCAAAGGAAGACCTTTCTCTCTGTCTCTCTCTCTCACTGTCCACTCTGCCTGTCAAAAAAAATACTTTGTTTCTCTCATAAATATTATTATTCTTCACATTTTTGGCCTTGTTCCTTTCTATTGTCTGTCCATTCTGTCTGAGTTTTTACCTGTTGATGCTTATACTTGCAAATCCATCTTCTCTAACCCAGATATATCTCTGCAAACTCTGTATCTATATCTGACTGTGTTTACTGTTATCTCCACTTGGAAATACTTTGAGTTCAAAAACAGGAATCAACCTATTCATCCTCCTCAGTGTTCTTTCTTTTCTTTTCTTTTCTTTTTTTTTTTCTTTTTTTGACAGGCAGAGTGGACAATGAGAGTGAGAGACAGAGAGAAAGGTCTTCCTTTGCCGTTGGTTCACCCCTCAGTGGCCGCTGCAGCCGGCGCACCGCGCTGATCCGAAGCCAGGAGCCAGGTTTTTCTCCTGGTCTCCCACATGGGTGCAGGGCCCAAGGACTTGGGCCATTCTCCGCTGCACTCCCGGGCCACAGCAGAGAGCTGGACTGGAAGAGGAACAACCGAGACTAGAACTCGGTGCCCATATGGAATGCTGGTGCCGCAGGCGGAGGATTAACCAAGTGAGCCACGGCGCGGGCCCCTTTAAGATTTATTTATTCACTTGAAAGGCAGAGTTACAGAAAGGCAGAGCAGGAGAGAGTGAGTTATGTCTTCCATCCGCTGGTTCACTCCTCAGATGGCCGCAACAGCTAGAGCTAGGCTGATCCGAAGCCAGGAGTCGGGTGCTTCTTCTAGATTTCCTGTGTGGGTGCCCGGACCCAAGCATATGGGTCATCTGCTGCTGCTTTCCCAGGCACATTAACAGGGAGCTGGATCGGAAGTGGAGCAGACAGGACCCAAACTGGTGCCCATACAGGATGCCGACACTGCAGGTGGTGGCTTTACCCTCTCTGCCACAGTGCTGGCCCCAGGAGCATTTGTCATACTATACTGTACTTGCCTATTCGTTTACTCATCTTTATCTCCGGGTAGATGTTAAAATCTGTGAGGTCAGGGATTGTGATTATGAGCAGCCTGTCATCCAGCAGTTAACATTGGGCCTCGATAACTTGTTCAATGAATAGAGAACTTATGGCTATAGTTAGGAATGAAGGAACGAACTATACTCAGTACTGAGAACATCTGGTATTGGAGGGGTATAGTTGGAGTTAAGTAAAGTGCAATTAGTAACTTAAGGCCAGTGATTCTAGATAAAGTCCTGTGTACTTTATTTGAATAAATACAATGGCATAAATAAATGTGAAATCCCAAAGCATTGTTTACAAATAAAAGGAGAAAATTAAACTATTTGCTCTACATATACACATACGTTCTATATGCTCTTTGTAATGTTAGTGATAGCACTTTATTTTTTAAATGTCTAGGTCATTTAAAAGTATGTAACTTCTTCCTGTTTTTCTTTTATACAAATAATGTGGAGTACTTCAAAAATTTCATGGAAAGTGGAATTAAAAGATACGTTTATTTTGGTGCAAAAAAATTGAAAACTATGCATAGTTTTTTTCACAGTATACATTTTCTATGAACTTTTAGAAGATACCTAGTAGTTGGAAAACATACATAATCAAAAAAAAATCACCCATCACTTGTATTTCATATTATATACAGTTTAATAGCTCATTTTCACCTCACTATGTATATATATGTCGTAAACATCTATGCTAGGAAATATATTTCAACAGTATCTGCTTCTGAGGTTGGCAAACTTTGTCTATAAAGGACCTGATTGTATATATGTTAGGTATTGAGGACTAAAAGGTCTGTGTTTTATCTACCCAACTGCCTGAAGCAAAAGCAGCCAAAGACCGTTTCAAATGGGTGTCATGTATCCTAGGGTAACTTTATTTGTGAAAGCAAGCAACAAGCAGGATTTGGTCCAGGGGCCATAGATTGATTATGTGGATATACCATTATTAATTCCCTAGTTTCAGAAATTTATATTCAGATTTTTTTACTTAGTTTTAGTAATACTATTTTAGTACCATAATATCTAAATCTTCATTAATTTTTTTTTCTTAATACAAATTCTGAAAGTGTAATTTAATTTCTAGAATTTCATTTGCCCTGTTGTATAGTATGGTACTTAATTGTGTAAAAATGTCTAGTATTACATTGTGTGAATGTTTTACCATTTCTTTATTTCTGTTGGTGGATATTTTTATGTATTCAAGAGGCAGATGGGGCTGATGTTGTGGCTGGCATAGGGGGTAAAGCTGCCACGTGAGACGCCAACATTCCATGTGGGTGCCAGTTCAAGTCCTGGCTGCTCCATTTCCAATACAGCTCCCTACTAATGCACCTGGGAAAGTGGTGGAAGATAACACAAGTCCTTGGTTCCGTGCACCCTGTGGGAGACCCTGAAGATTCTCCTGGCTTTGGTCTGGCCCAGCCCTTGACCATTGAGGCCATTTGTGGAGTGAACCACTGGTGCTCCTCTGTCTCTCCTGCCCTCCCTTTCTTTCTCTCTCTGTAATTCTGCCTTTCAAATAAGTATAATAAATCTTTAAAAAATTAGGCAGAGTCGGAGACAGATACAAAGAAAGCTACCATCCGCTGGTTCACTCACCTGCTTGCAACAGGCATGACTGTTCGGTCCAGTGGTAGAAGTCATGAACTCAATCAGGCCTCCCATATGTGGCAGGGACCCAACTACTTCAGCCATCACTTGCTGCCTTTCAGAGTGCACAGTAACAGGAAGCTGGGATTTGTAGATGGAGCTAGGAATCCTAACTGGCATCTTCACTGCTGGGCCGTATGCCTGCCCATGAAAATGTGATTTCTGAGTCTTATGAGTACATCCTTATAAGTTGTTTTGAATTTGTTTTTAGTGAAAATAGGTCATTTAACATTTTTTTAAGATTTATTTATTTAGGGGGCTGGTACCATGATGCAGTGGGTTAAAGCCCTGGCCTGAGGTACCAGCATCCCATATGGGTGCCGGTTCTAGTCCCGTATGCTCCTCTTCCAATCCAGCTCTCTGTTATGGCCCTGGAAAGCAGTGGAAGATGGCCCAGGTCCTTGGGCACCTGCTGCACCCATGTGGGAGACCCAGAAGAGGTTCCTGGCTTCTGGCTTCAGATCGGCACAGCTCTGGTCATTGTGGCCATCTGGGGAATGAACCAGTGGATGGAAGACCTCTTTCTCTGTTTCTACCTCTCTCTGTAACTCTTTCAAATAAATAAATAAAAAATAAATATTAAAAAAAAGATTTATTTATTTGAAAGATTACACGAGGAGGGGGGGAGATAGGGAGGGAGGGAGGTCTTCCATCCTTGGGTTCACTCCCCAATTGGCTGCAGTGGCTGGAGCTGCATTGATAAAAAGCCAGGAGCCAGGAGCTTCTTTCGGGTTTCCCACGCAGGTACAGGGGCCCAAGGACTTGGACCATCTTCTACTGCTTTCCCAGGCTATAGCAGAGAGCTAGATCAGAAGTGGAGCAGCCGGGACTCGAACCGGTGCTCATATGGGATGCCGACACTGCAGGCAGCGGCTTTACCTGATGCCACAGTGCCGGCCCCAACAATCTTTTTCTGACTGTGACTGAGAAATGTTTTGTAGTTAATTTTGTGTGGATGGGGGAAGAAGATGGAATGAAACTTTAGAAAGAAGCCGAGAAGAATAGAGGAAAATAGATTGAATAAATGATATGATGTAAAACTTCAGATATTCCAGGAAGAAGAAAAAATTCCATAAATACAAATTTCCCTGCTCACATACTGAGTTTTTCTATTTTATAACTCTGTAGAGGTTTGTTTAAAACTTCCTGTACATTGGGTTTGAGATTTGGGAGATAGGATTTTTTACAAATTACAAAATAAATATTTCTCATTCATTCTTCTCAAATACTCTTAGGCGTGATTTGGATTGTGGTTACCAATCATATTATATTAAAAGAAGACATTAAACTTCTCTTCCCATATAATGGTAGAAAAGACTAATCAATTAGAGCAGGTATTAGAGCAAACTCCATGGAGCAAATACCTCCTGTCACCTTTTTGTAAATGAAACTTTATTAAAACAGCCATGCCCATTCACTTCAGCTGTCTAGGACTGCTTTCAGGCTACAATGACAGAGTTATGTAGTTAATATCAGAAATTACGGCCTGTAGAGCCTAAAATACTTACTGTCTGCCATTTTATAGAAAAGGTTTGTAGTTCCCTGAAGAAAGGAATAGTATGTTTAGTGTGTTGAAAATGGATCTTAAAAAAATACTGATAATTTTGCTACAGACAGAATAACAAAAATTTTAGATATCCCATTGAGAGACCAAATCTAAACTGTTAAAAAGCAAAACAAATTGTTGGACATAAGAAATATTTAATGTATAGTATAATTCTGGGTTCTATGAAAGATCAGATACAGAATACTCACATATTCAGTATAAAAGAGGCACCTGCCTTAGTTGTACAAGACTTAGTTACAGGGCCGGCTCCGTGGCTCACTTGGTTAATCCTCTGCCTGTGGCACCGGCACCCCATATGGATGCCGATTCTAGTCCTGGTTGCTCCTCTTCCAGGCCAGCTCTCTGCTGTGGCCCTGGAAGGCAGTAGAGGATGGCCCAAGTGCTTGGGCCCCTGCACCCTCATGGGAGACCAGGAAGAAGCACCTGGCTCCTGGCTTCGGATCGGCGTAGTTCCGGCCATAGCAGCCATTTGGGGGGGTGAACCAACGGAAGGAAGACCTTTCTCTCTGTCTCTCTCTCTCACTGTCTAACTCTGTCTGTCAAAAAAAAAAAAAAAAAAAAAAAAAAAGACTTAGTTACACAAAGTGGGGAAGTAGTCACCTGCTCAAAAGCTTTATTATGATGTCTCCAAAATCCAGCAGTCACACTGTATGATAAAGTTTTGCTGCTGATTTCATGATATAACTGTTGCAGCTTCTAAATTAGGCAACACCAGTAAAATTGGAAAATTCAAACTCAAAAAAATGTTTAAGCCTCTATATATAGATTTATTCTCCCAAAGACTGTATTTGTTCTTAGCGGCCTTGTTGCCTAAATTTGGTTTATGTAGGAAAAGGGGAGGATGGGAGATGTTGGTGAAAGGGTAGAAAGTTTCATTTGGATGACGAAGTTCTGGAGATCTATTTACTGTTTGGCGACTATGATTATTAAAAGTGTTCACTTGAACATTTCTAAGAGATTGGATCTTAAGTGTTCTCACCACAAAAAAAGCATGTGTGATGATGGATATGCTTTAATCATTTCATAATGTTTGTGTGGCTTTAAAAAGTTTATATAAAAATGGAATTAGAAGATGATATATGTTTTCTATGAAGCTCTTTTGAAAATATATATGAAAACATGTTTAATGTACACTTTAAATATACAGAATTTTTGTTCATTATATCTTAATGAAGTGGGGGAGGAGAGGAGAGAATATGGTTATTTTCTTTTCTTAGATCAGTCCATATGTTACCTAGAAGTAGTCAGTATTCTAAATCCTTTAAGAATCTGGAATTATTTAAAAGGTTTCAAAGTACCATAACTTCCACTAATTTCATAAAACCTTAAAAGAGTCCTTCCTGTATGTGGAACTCCTTTGGTGCATAAGGGAAAACCTCTGAAGTCACAAGGCCTTTAATAAGATGTTGAAAAAGGCTGGGTTTTTAATACTAGCCATTTATCAATGGATTTCTCTTGTAAGAGAAAAGATACTAATTTTAATGTGAGAGACACTAATTTTAGGACATCTTTTAGTACATGAACCTAATCCTAACTCAAGATGTTGGAATAGCTATTTTATCTATAAGGGACTTTACAGCTATGTGGCTGCGTGCATTTGTATTGGGTAGAGCTGCCCCTTTCTTGTCGAGATAAAGCAATGCTGTTTTTGAACTACAAATTGTACAGCAATAAAACATATACTGTTGGCAACAAGAAATTGATTCTCAGATTCATTTTTATGTTTCTCTTTCCTTAGTTAACTTTTGACTTTCTTATTTTATCTATCCCTCCTCATTTTCCTTTCTTTGGGTGTTTGTTGTTCTTCTGGATGCTGGTCTGGAGGAGGTAGGAGTGGAGCACTGAGCTATCCCTAGTTGTAAGAGAACCAGAGAGAGGGTGTGTGTGTGTGTGTGTGAGATATAGAGACTACAGCTTTGAATGAGACTCAGGGCATTCAGGTAGGAAAATGCAATAAGCTGGAGGTTCTTCTGAGCCCCATATCCCTATTTTCTCGTGTAAACCTGATGGCTCTTCTGATAATTGCATCAGAGTCCCTCTCTTTTAATGTTTTTTTTTTTTTCAGATATCTATAAGCATTCACACCATTCCTTTCTCCTTAATTCTGTTTTGTTGAGCATTTCACTCATTTAGTAAATATTCATTAAATACACACTAGGTGTTTTGTGCTGAGTCTGGGGATATTGTGTTCATTGGAATGCAGTATCAGATCCCAAAGAGTATGCTGTCAAATGGGAGAATCAACTAAGGAAACAATTACAATACAAAAATATAATACTTCAAAATACAATATAATACTTCAAAAAGTTTGTGAAGAAGTAGAATCAAAAATACTGATTTATTCAGGTGCAAAACCAGTTTTGAAGTCTATACATGGCTTTTTTTTTTTTTAAAGGTTTATGTATTTTTCACTTGAGAATCAGAGTTACACAGAGAGAGGAGAGGAGAGGGAGGGAGGGAGGAAGAGAGAGAGAGAGAGAGAGAGAGAGAGAGGTCTTCATCTGCTAATTCACTCCCCAAATGGCCACAACGGCCGGAGCTGCGCCGATCCAAAGCCAGGAGCCAGGAGCTTCCTCCGGTCTCCCACAGGGGTGTAGGGAGCTAAGGACTTGGGCCATCTTCTACTGCTTTCCCAGGCCATTGCAGAGAGCTGGATTAGAAGAGGAACAGCCGGGACTAGAAATGGCGCCCATATGGGATGCTGGCACTTCAGGCCAGGGCGTTGACCTGCTGTGCCACAGCACCATCTCCACATGACTTTTTTTGTAATAAGCATTGTATATGTGTTATGAAAAACCAAAATAAACCCATTCCTTTTTTAAAAAATTTATTTATTTGAAAGAGTTAGAGAAGGAGAGGCAGAGAAAGAGACAGAGGTCTTCCATCCGCTGGTTCACTCCCCAGTTGGCTGCAATGGCTGGAGCTGCACTGATCCGAAGCCAGGAGCTTCATCCAGGTCTCCCTTGTGTGTGCAGGGGCCCAAGGCCTTGGGCCATGTTCTACTGCTTTCCCAGGCCATAGCGGAGAGCTGGATCAGAAGTGGAGCAACCCGGAATTGACCCAGCACTTATATGGGATGACGGCACTGCAGGCGACGGCTTTACCCGCTAAGCCACAGCGCTGGCACCTAAACCCATTTCTTTAACCACTTTTTTTTTTTTTTTTTTTGACAGGCAGAGTGGACAGTGAGAGAGAGACAGAGAGAAAGGTTTTCCTCTGCCGTTGGTGCACCCTCCAATGGCTGCCGCAGCCGGTGCGCTGCGGCCGGCGCACCGCGCTGATCTGATGGCAGGAGGTCTCCCATGGGGTGCAGGGCCCAAGTACTTGGGCCATCCTCCACTGCACTCCCTGGCCACAGCAGAGAGTTGGCCTGGAAGAGGGGCAACCGGGACAGAATCTGGCGCCCCGACCGTGACTAGAACCCGGTGTGCCGGCGCCGCAAGGCGGAGGATTAGCCTAGTGAGCCACGGCGCTGGCACTTTAACCACTTTTATTTATTTATTTATTTATTTATTGACAGGCAGAGTGGACAGTGAGAGAGAGAGACAGAGAGAAAGGTTTTCCTTTGCCGTTGGTTCACCCTCCAATGGCCGCCGCGGCTGGCGCGCTGTGGCCGGCGCGCTGCGGCCGGCGCACCGCGCTGATCCGATGGCAGGAGGCAGGAGCCAGGTGCTTTTCCTGGTCTCCCATGGGGTGCAGGGCCCAAGCACCTGGTTCATCCTCCACTACACTCCCTGGCCACAGCAGAGAGCTGGCCTGGAAGAGGGGCAACCGGAACAGAATCCGGCACCCCGACCGGGACTAGAACCCGGTGTGCCGGCGCCGCTAGGCGGAGGATTAGCCTAGTGAGCCGCGGCACCGGCCACTTTAACCACTTTTATCCAGGAGCTTTTTGAATTGCCCTTGCACAGAATAAGAACTGAGGAACTAAGGGTTAAGTAAGTCAATATTAACTAATTTTTTAAAAAAGATTTATTTGAAAGGCATTACAGAGAAAGGGAAAAAGAGAGAGGTAGAGAGAAAGAGAGATCTTCCATCTGCTGATTTGCTCCCCAGATGGCCACATTGGCCAGAGCTGAGCCAAATGGAAGCCAGGAATCAGGAGCTTCATTTGGGTCTCCCATGTGGGTGAGAGGGCCCAAGCACTTGGGCCATCTTCAGCTGCTTTCCCAGGCGCATTACCAGGGAACTGTATTGTAAATGGAGCAGCTGGGACTCTAACCAGTGCCCATATGGGATGCTGGTGTAGTAGGTGGTGGCTTTTCCCACTATGCCACAACATTGGCCCTGCCAGTATTAACTTTTTAAAAATTTGAACCAGCATAGTTAGATGGAAGGAGCCTTGGTTTGGGATCTCATTGATTGCTTTCAAATCCTGATTCAATTGTGTAACAACTCTGTGACTTTAGGAAGGTTAACCTGTGTGATACTTGAAAGTTTGTTATAAGTTTTAGAAATAAATAGATGTAAAGCTCTTAGCCCTGTGACTGTTGAATAAATCATTTCTCCCTTTTTCCTACATCATACACTGCAAAATTGTTGTAATACCAAAGTCTATAAAAATAAATAGGAAGATAGTTTCTTTGGCTCCTCCTTCACAGGAGATGTGAAAAATGAATGTAAAGTTATTTCTTTAAAGAAACTTTGGGAGCACTCTGTCTCCTAAGGAAACTACTAACAGAAATCAAATTTATAATGGTTTCTTGTAAAATTTACCTAAAATTCTGTTAATAATATATGTTGACCATAAACCTAATACCCTAAAACTTACAATATCGCTTGAAAAATGTCTTCACATTATTAATTCTGTAATCAGAATTTGGCCTTGAATTTGTTACCTTAAGAAGGAATACTTCTAGCTCCTCACTTTCTTCACTTAATTTAATTGTGGTATATATCCAGAAGAGGAATGTTTACAGTCTCTCTTCATGAGATGCTTAAAAAATATTTAAGTAAATCATTAGTAAATTGATTAAATATACTTTCTTAGGACACTTTCTTAATTAGAATTTGAATTTCCTCTATTTGAAGAATGCAGTATGTAGGAAATAATACCATATTGTATCTAGAAATCAAAATTTGCTTTTAATAGAAATTTATTTCATTCCTTTGAAATTAAGTAGCATAATTGCTATTAAAAATAGAAACTAATAGTGGTATAAAAGCAACACAATTTGTAAATCTTCAAAGATGTGCTAGTTGATAGTTCACATTAGAATATTGTAGCCCGGAGGTTATAAGTCTTTATTATGTGACTGATCTTTCCAATTTTGCTATACCTTATATAATAACTATTCCAGATTTATTTAATTCTGTTATAAACTGCATCATAAAAAAGCTAATATTATAAAATGTATAAGATATTAACAATGTAAAACTTTGTATATATTTATATAAGCAATTCTGTATCACTTTATATAAGTAACACAAGTATATAAGTAATTTTATGAAGTAATTCTATGTAATTTTATAGAGGTAATTCATAAATGTGAAATAGTAGCCAAAAAAAAAAAGCTACTTTCTGATCAAAATAAAGGACTCACTGAGGCACAGTGAGGAGGAATGAGAGATAGGAAGAAGCCAGAAGGCTGTGCTGGCAGGAGTAGTTCAGTGATAGTGAATGAGAGCCTGCAAAAAATGAATGTGTTCTTCCATCACTGCTGTTCTCCTCTCTGTTTGAATTAGACAAATGGCGGGTACCCAGGGGAAACCAGGGATAATGCCCTGAGGATGAGAACCATTTCGGTACATTCCTGCCAGATTCATGGTAGTAATGGTGCATCTACTTTTTGTTGCTGTTGTTACTTATCTTTGTGGTGGATAAATTACTGTTTGTTGTGGTACTTCTTTTGTAGGTTCTCACTCATACTACTTTCTTTATGATGGCTGTGTGGATTGTTGCCAAGTCAGCACCATTTACCCTTCCTTCTTGCCCTTGACTGATTGATATATATATTGACTTAATCTGAGAAGTGTATGTGCTTATTTTTTCTCCCTCTCATTGTGTCTCCCCATGTCCCGTTCCACTAAGTACAAAATGCAGATATCCAGAAGTCTATTACAGACAACTGATCTATAGGAATTTTATTTTGCTTTGGATTTAAGTGCTTTTCTTTACTAATGGAAAAATTTTATTTGCATCTTCCCTCTTATTCTCAATAGCAAAATCCTACACACAGGAACTGCTTTTACCCATTCCTTTCTGCCTGAGCTATCTCTGTCCTGGGGAAAGAGAAAACTTGGGGTTGTAAACCGTAATGCCAAGTCAGGTTTTTACCGATTTATTTACTTAACTTTCAGTGAATTTTTGTAACCTTCATAACACTGTCCTAAGTGATATTATAGGGTGATTCAATGAAGTATATAAAACTAGTTGGATTGTGAGGATAAAATAGTCAAATATATTTTCACCAAAAGTACTATAGTATTTAAATCATACTAGAGTGTTATGTGTACAAAATGCTTCCAAATGTTATCTTGTAAAATGTGGTTAGCATAGGTGACTAAACTATAACTAGAACCATGGGCCGATATTTTTCTACTCAAATATACTGTGCTGCCATTAGAATACTTAAATGCCTTGTATTCTGATTTTTGTGTTGTTAAAATGTGTCTCAAGACTGAACTTTGTAATGTGTTACATTTTAGGTCAGAAGACATGTCTTCACCTACATGGCATCTTTCCTTACCTCTATGTGCCATACGATGGTTATGGACAGCAGCCAGAAAGCTATCTTTCTCAGATGGCATTCAGTATCGACAGAGCACTTAATGTGGCTTTAGGCAATCCATCTTCTACTGCTCAGCATGTGTTCAAAGTATCATTAGTATCAGGAATGTAAGTATGTGATTATGTCTCTTTAAATTTCTGTTTATCTGTATTCCTATTGCTGTTCTTATTAGGGGAAAACAGATAGAAATATACTCTATTTTTTATTTCTGGTCTAAGACAATGGTGATTTCTTACTGTAGCTTTAAAAGTAAGTTTTTACTGCAATGAAAGTTGAATGGTTAATAGTGGTTTTTGTTTTAACCTTTTCCATTTCTTGTAGCTATAGAGATTCATGTAATTCATTGAGCAGATTTTTATTGAGTACCTTTTATGTGCCAGGCACTGTTCTAGACATGGGAAATATATGAACAAAACAAAGATCATTGCTGGTATGGAAGTTGCATTCAATAATGGAAAACAAAAAGTAATCAATACACAATATGAACTTGTTTGGTACACAATAATTATGCTATAGAAGAAAAGATGTAAAGCAGGATCAGAAGGAGCTGTCATTTGCGATAGGAAAGTGGACTATCCCCAGTAGTCTAATAAGGGAAGGATCTCATTGATAAGGGTCATTGATATTTGAGCAAAGAGGTGGTAAAGGGAGTAGGAACAGCTGGAGACCACATGGCTGGAATGCAGAAAGTTAAGGGAAAGTAGGATAAAAATTAGGTTAGAGAGCTGTAAGAGGATGGTGATCATGTAGGCCTTTGAATCTCAAAGTATGGCTTCCATACCTGGGTTTTCAGTATCACCAACATTAGCTTTCTCTGGTTTGACAGCCATGATAATATACCTCTTAGATCTGCAGATACAGGGAGCGTGATTCAACAGTGGCCCCAGCTGCTGCATGCTGAAATCCAGTGCATCACAACATAGGGCTACCATAAGCCAGCAACTGAACATGGCAAGGATATTAAAGTGATTTTGTTCATGGGAGATTCTTGAGGACTTCCCAACAGCCTTGGGTCATACTGCAATAGAAAACACTTCACGGATCTTCCTTCTATCCTTGTTTCCTTCACTTGGGATCAGAACAGTATATAGGTCTGGTAATTGTACCAACCCTTTCTGGCCCCATCTTTTATTTCCTCTCACAGATGTTTCTCCTAATAGATTTCATGCACACTTAGCTTTTATATATTCAGGGACCTGGAATGCAGAGATATAAGGGAGAGTAGGATAAAAATTAGGTTATAATACACCTAGACACTTAGGAGAAATACATTCTTTATTCTCACCCCAGACCTACTGAATCAGAGACTCTTGTGAGGGGACCTAGCAGCTTGTGTTTTAATAAGGCTTTCTGATAATTCTGATGCATGCTGATGTTTGAGAATGACTGCAGTAGGCTGTTCTACTCAGAACAGAGTTTTTGAGTTTTTCTCTGAGATGATGACTGTGGGCAGCCAAGGTCGAACTTGAACTTGGAAAGATTAGAAACTGTGCTAGAATAGATTGTAGGGCAGAAGGCTAGAAGCAGAGAGAGTATTAGGACTCTGTTTCATTTTCGTTAATCTGGGTAAAGAATAGGGTGGCTTCAAATTAGTAGCAATGTAATAGGTGTTCAGTTTTGTTTTGTTTTGTTTTGTTTTGTTTTGTTTTGACAGGCAGAGTGGACAATGAGAGAGAGGCAGAGAAAGGTCTTCCTTTACCGTTGGTTCACCCTCCAATGGCCACCGCGGCCGGCGCACTGCGCTAATCCGAAGGCAGGAGCCAGGTGCTTCTCCTGGTCTCCCATGCGGGTGCAGGGCCCAAGGACTTGGGCCATCCTCCACTGCACTCCCTGGCCACAGCAGAGAGCTGGCCTGGAAGAGGGGCAACCGGGACAGAATCCGGCGCCCCAACCAGAACTAGAACCTGGTGTGCCGGTGCCACAGGTGGAGGATTAGCCTATTGAGCCGCGGCGCCAGCCTTAGCTTTTCTTCATCTAAGAGCTGAATCAACAAGTTTTGCTATCTGAAGTTTGTGAGAGAAAAGTCAAAGCATGACTGCAAAATTTGGACACTGTATTGCTAATGGAATAGGAGCAGGTGGAGCAGACTGGAACTCATACTGAAACATTCTGAGGTTTATTTTTTAATATCTTTACGAAATCCAAGTAAAAACCTTAAATCAGTAAAGTAATTTAAAATTCTTTAGTGGCTTCATATGGTTCATAGAATAAATTTCTCACCACAGCCTAACTGATTGCTGCCTACAAAGTAAACAATTTACTATGCTCCATTTAGAAATGCTGGTCTCTTTTAGTTCCTCTGATAGGCCAAGCTCCTTCTCACCTAAGTTCTTTGTACATGGAGTTTCTTTTTCTTGAGTGTCTCGTCGTTCTCCAGTCCTTTAAATCCTTGACTTCTCCAGGGTAGTTTTCTTGGATTCCCTTTCTTAAACTAGGGTATTTTTATTATTCTGCATCTCAGCACCTTCTTTGTTTCCTTTAGCACTTAATACAGTTTGCAGTTATTTTAGTTTCTATTCACTTAATGTTTATGTTTCTACCACTAGCCTATAAGTTCCATGAGGAAAAAAGATATTTGCCTCACTCATTTTTGTATTCCTAGCATCTTGTGTAGTAGTAGGTACTATATTAGTCAGGGTTCCCCAGAGAGATAGAACCAATAAGGATATAGATATATGAAAGGGAATTCATTAGGGGAACTGGCTTACACAAATGTGGAGAGTGAGAAATCCTACAACAGGCCATCTACAAGGCGGAGGCCCTCGAACACTAGTGTTGTAGCCCAGAATCAGGAAAGCTGGTGATACAGCTCTCAGTCCAGGGGCCTGACAACCTGGGAGGCTGCTGGTTTAAGTCTTATAGTCCAGAGGCTGTAGAGCCCAGAGCCCTCCCTGATATCTAAAGGAGAAGAATGTTCCAGCTGCAGGAGAGAAAGAAAAAGGAAAGTACCTTTTCTCTGCCATTATCCTTCTATTTAGACCATAGCTGACTAGATGCCCATCCACATGGAAAGCAGTTCTTCCCCCACCCAGTCCACCAACTCACATGCCAGTCTCTTCTGGAAACACCCTTACAGATACGCCTAGAAGTAATGCTTTATCAGTTCTCTAGGTTTTTCTTAAACCACTCAAGTTGACACCTAATATTAACTATCACAGGCATCTTAATAAATATATATGGCTCATTAAATATTTGGTTGAATGAGTTATTGAGGTAAAAGTTCATACCCATTAAATAACAGCAGTTGTGTTGGACTATATTTTAGAGCAATGCAAATATGAAAACTAAATCTCAGATTTACAGAGATTTTAGAGGCTTAATAGTTAATACCACTGTGGATTAATAAAATCAAAAGCAAAGATAACGTAAACCACAAAAATGCAAATTTACTTTTTTCCCATTTATTTTTACCCATGCTTCTCTGGTCATTTGGGTAGTGAACCAGTGCATGGAAGATCTCTTTGTGTTTCTCCCTCTCTGTCACTCTGCCTTTCAAATAAATATTTTTTTTAAAGTGTGGTTTAGTATATCCGCTTACAGATTTAATTGTTCATTTATAGGCCAACTTTGTGCAGATACAAGGATTGATTTACTTGCAAATTCATAACTGTTCATATATTCCTGTTCACAGGAATTCATAACTGTTCATATATTATTATGAGAGCCCATCTTACTTCATCATGTATTGAGATTTCTCTCCCTCTCAGGTAGTCTATTTTTTTTTAAGATTTTATTTATTTATTTGAGAGGTAGAATTATAGATAGAGAGAGGGAGAGGCAGAGAGAAAGGTCTTCCATTGGTTCACTCCCCAAATGGCCGCAGTGGACGGAGCTACGCCAATCCAAAGCCAGGAGCCAGGAGCTTCTTCCAGGTCTCCCATGTAGGTGCAGGGGCCCAAGGACTTAAGCCATCTTCTGTTGCTTTCCCAGGCCATAGCAGAGATTGGATGAGAAGAGGAGCAGCCAGGACTCGAACTGGCACCCATAAAGGATGCCGGCACTGCAGGCGGAGGGTTAACCTGCTGTGTCATGGCTCCGGCCCCTTTTTTTTTTTTTTAAGATTTATTTATTTATTTGAAATTTAGAGTTACAGAGAGAGAGGAGAGGCAGAGTGAGAGAGAGAGAGAGGTGTCTTCCATCCGATGGTTCACTCCCCAAGTGCCCGCAATGACTGGAGCTGCATCAATCTGAAGCCAGGAACCTCATCTGGGTCTCCCACGTGGGTGCAGGACCCAAGGCCTTGGGCCATGTTCTACTGCTTTCCCAGGCCATAGCAGAGAGCTGGATCATAAGTGGAGCAGCCGGGTCTCATGGGATGCTGGCGCTTCAGGCCAGGGCGTTAACCCACTGTGCCACATTGCTTGGCCCCCTTGTCATGTAGTCTTTTGCTTATGGATGTCTATAATATGTAGATTTTCTCTGTGTAGTAAAATTGAAAAATTAATAAACAGCTGAATAAGGAAAGTAATATAAGTGCTCTTTAATTAAAAGACTTTGTTGATGAAGAGCTTTAGTTTTTGATAGAAAAAAATAGGAAATGGGAGACAGTACCTGAAAAGTCTGTTTGTCTTGTGCATGATCAGAAGTAGAAAGAAAAGAACCACTTTTTAATAGTATCATGATGATTGAGATTAAGGAAGAAATAGTTTACTACTCCTTTTTGTTCCTAGTTTCTTCAAAGTGGCATTGTAAAACTTTGTGTTTAGTATTTCTTATGTTCACCTCTGGTAGGTTTAACTGAAAGATTCTGGTCTTTAAAAATAGTTTATTTTATTGATAATATTAAATGTGAAGAAGACTGGATTAGGCCTACTCAACCTAATTAGGGCAGTAAGTAACATTATTTCATCTCTGAATGATGAAAATAATTTGAAATATTTTTTTCTTATGTTTCAGGCCTTTTTATGGTTATCATGAGAAGGAAAGACACTTTATGAAGATCTATCTTTACAATCCTGCAATGGTGAAAAGGTACAAAAATAAATCAAAATATAAATGACTATTACCTAGGCATTTTAATAATAAAAAGAAAAATCTATAAGATATGCCTATAATTTGTAACATTATTAAAGAAAAAGATCATAAAATGTACATACAAGTATATAAACAGAGACTCATGCTGGGGGTGAGAATCCTTTGGTCTGTCCTTGCCAAGGCAACTGCAGGACTTGAAATTTAGTAAATCTATAGCAGGCTAATTTTTAAGTTGATAATTTTGTATGGCCTACAAATGTTATAAATATCCAGATGGTCGTTGGCAGCAAAAAGTTTCTTCACACCTGGGTTAGACTCTAGGAAGGATATTTTTAGGGTGGAGGGACCTTGATTTACAGCCTCCGACTCTTTCTTTCTTTAGATTTAGAGTTTATAGAAATAGGTAAGGAGAGATGATAGCTACCTGTTATAATACTGATACCCTGCTGGCCAGACCAGATGTTTAATCAATGCTAAGAGAAACTAGCTCTTCAGTTTCAAAGCAAGGTGAAATGTATGAGAGTGAGGCCAGAGGGAAAGGACTTCTCAGAATCTTGTTTATGCCATTCTGAATTTTAGTGAAAATTTGTATCCTGGAGTTTTGGTTTTTGTTTTTGACGTTTGCCTCTTGCCTCTCAGTCTCTCTGTTTCTAGCCTATTTTCTCTTATCATTCTGGAGTCCAAGTAACTGAGGGCAGGAAGGGTGCACGCACACACACACACACACACACACACACACTCACACACTCCCTCTTATATAGGAAATTTCAGTCTTGAAAGGGTTTTCAGCTGTTATATGGTGACTAGCTAGGAAAAAAGTCGCTTTGGAGGAGTACTGAGTATTGTTTTTACAGAAGGGCCTCTCTGTCAGTAGATACTAGATTCTAAAAGCTAACCTTTTGATAAGATACAAATATGATGTTTCCCCAAATTAAGTTAAGGCATTGTGAGAAGTACAGCCTCCAAGGACATGAGGTTTACTCTGGATTAGCCCAGTTGTACACTTCACCAAATCATAGCCCTGATCCCAGTGGTTATTTCTTTCTCCAAATCACCAGTGAAAACTAATTTTCTTGTATGTCACCCTGACCTAACCCAAAGTAGCTTCTGTTATAGGGTACAAAAATAATTTTTCAGAATAGTCACAGTGATATTTCCCCTCTACTCAGTTTCTCATATCCTTGGAGTATAAAAGAGCATCCCCTTTGTATTTTTACCCTCTTTCACACACTCACTGGTAAGAAACTAAGTCATTTTTTCCTTTCTCATCTATAGGTTGTACTAGAGTGGAAACCATGAATAAAAGTTGCTCAGTTCTTTTATAAATAACCTGTAAACTGTAATTCTACTTAAAAGTATAAATTTAATCCATTTTTCTTCCTTGTAGCTGTAGCAATCAAATGTTTATATAAACTATACCCAACAAGCTTGCTTTAAATCAGTCTTCTTATCACAGTGCCTATCTGAAATTTTGATTTATTAATCAATTAATTTATTCTTTTTTACTAATCATTTATAAAGTACCTACATTATTTGATGCACTGTAGAGTTGCTGGATAAAATTGATGAGCACAGTTTTCATGGTTCCTATGTCCAGGGAGTAAGCAGGAGAGAGAGTAAGCAAGTTATCTAACCATAACTAAACTATGTGATATATGCTATAAAGAAAAAATACGATTCTTAAGAAACAAAATACCTTTTACTTTTTGTTATGGTTTTTATTAGAACATTATACATTTCATCTTTGGCATTATAATATTTAACTAAACCTAGTGTGGTAGTTAACAGCCAAAACTCTTGAAACCAGACTACCTGCATTCAAAACCTGACTCTGCTGCTTACTGACTATACAAGTAAAAATCCTTACTCTTCTCATCTTTAATTTGGGTAGATGTTAGTACACATTATTCTGATGATTAAAGGTATCAATGTTTATAAATCATGCAGAACAGCACTTGGCAGGTTGGAAGTGTTGGCTATAGTATGCATGTAAAATGTTGAAGTATAACTTCTGACTCTTACCTGTATTCTTAATAGTTTCCCCTAGAGACAAGCATGCATGCTTCTGTTTTTCATACATGCATATATTTTTAAAATTCCATATAGAATTGGTATCATACTAGAATGTCACTCCCCAAAAGCAAAGAGTTTTGTCTACTAATGCTGAATTCCCAGTGCTTGACCTAGTGCCTGGCTCATAGTAGTTAGTAACTATTTATTGAATGAATAAATGAATGAATGGACACTATGTGTATTATTTGAAGACTAGCTTCTTGATTCTTCCATAAGTTGTCTTTTGGCAGGAACTCCAAGCTCTGGAGTTGGCATAGAATTTGCATATTTTCCCATATACTTTAAATCTTCTCTAGATTACTTATCATTTCTAATACATTTAATATAATATAATTACATCAGTTACATTTAATATACTGTAAATTCTTTTTTTCTAAAAGATTTATCTGTTTATTTGAAAGTCACGATTATAGATAGGGAGAGTGAGTATGAGGGAGAGATTTTCCATTCATTGGTTCACTCCCCAGATGGCCACAGATGGAGCTTGGGCTGGGGCTGCAACAGGCTGAAGCCAGGAGCCTGGAACTCCATCCAGGTCTCCCATGTTGGCCTCAGGGGCCCAAGTACTTGGGCTATCTTCTGCTGCTTCCCCAGGCACATTAGCAGGGAGCTGCATTGGAAATGCACAACTTAACCTGCTGTGCCACAATATTGGCCCCTATAAGTTCTACATAGTTGTTATACTGTATTTGTTTAGGAAGTAATGACAAGGAAAGTTTGTAAGATGCAGTTTTTTCCCAAAATATTTTCTTTGAGAGGTTGGTTGTTTCTAAGATGCGGAATCCATAATATGCAGCCCATAGATATGGAAACTACACATACAGCTTGCTGAAGGTACTTGCTCTTTTCCTGTCATCTTTACTTCGTCGTCTTCTTTTTTTTTTTTTTTTTTTAAGATTTTATTTATTTGAGAGGTAAAGTTACAGACAAAGAGAGCGAGAGAGACAGAGAAAGGTTTTCCCACTGTTGGTTCACTCCCCAAATGGGTGCAATGGCCGGAGCTGTGTCAATCTGAAGTCAGGAGCCAGGAGCTTCTTCTGGGCCCCACCGTGGGTGCAGGGGCCCAGAGACCCTCCTCTGCTTTCCCAGGCCATGACAGAGAGCTGGACTGGTAGAGGAGCAGCCAGGGCTAGAACCGGTGCCCATATGGGATGCCAGTGCTGCAGGCAGAGGATTAACCTACTGCGCCATGGTGCTGGCCCCCACTTTGTCTTTTTAAATTACCTGCTCTCTCTTGACTGCACCCTAATACTTGTCCAACATCGAAGATTTTAAATGCAAATTTTGGATTCTAACTAGTCTTCTATCTTTGTTTAATCAATTTTTTTAAACTTTTATTTAATAGGTTGGTGCCGTGGCTCACTAGGCTAATCTTCCGCCTTGCGGCGCTGGCACACCAGGTTCTATCCCGGTCGGGGCGCCAGATTCTGTCCCGGTTGCCCCTCTTCCAGGCCAGCTCTCTGCTGTGGCCAGGGAAGTGCAGTGGAGGATGGCCCAAGTGCTTGGGCCCTGCACCCCATGGGAGACCAGGAGAAGCACCTGGCTCCTGCCATCGGATCAGCGTGGTGCGCTGGCCGCAGCACGCCAGCCGCGGCGGCCATTGGAGGGTGAACCAATGGCAAAGGAAGACCTTTCTCTCTCTCTCACTGTCCACTTTGCCTGTAAAAAAACAAACAAACAAACAAACAAAAAAAAAAAAAACCACTTTTATTTAATAAATATAAATTTCCAAAGTACAGCTTTTGGATTACAGTGGCTTTTTCCCCCTCATAACTTCCCTTCCACCCACAACCCTCCCATCTCCCGCTCCCTCTCCCATCCCATTCACATCAAGATTCTTAAACATATTTTTGAAGTATAATTCTCATGTCGCAAAATTCACACATTTTTAAAATGCATTATTCAGAAAGATGTTTAGTAAATTTACTTAGTTACACACCTATCACTGTGTTTCAGTTTTAGAACCTTTTTATGGCTCCCAAAAGATCCTTCATGTCTGTCTTCTTTTTGAAAGTTACGCCATTCTGCCTGAGGTAGGCTTTAAACCTCTTGGCCCTGATATTACTGCCCCATTTTGTAGACTCCTCCTTCCTTTCCATCTTCTAATCTTTATATCTTTCAATTCACTTATCTGCCCACTGGAAACAATGAATTCTGAATTAATCCATTATTTAGTGTCTCTTGGTTAAGGCCTAGTTTCTGACTATTAGAGTATAAAAAAAATTTTCACAGATTGGTGCCTCTGTAAATTCATGGTTTTCAACTTCACCTGGACCCTTCCCTGTCCTACTTTACTTTTATCTAGTTGATTTCTCCTTCTCATGCTTCATCTTCTTTATTCAAATGTTATGTTCTACTACTGCCTTGGCTCCTCCCTTATAGAAAAAAATAGAACCCATCATTCTAGAATAGTAGTTCTGAAAGCTTGAAACCCTTTCAGAGAATTTGTATGGTCAAAATTACCACGTGGTAATGCCTGTGAAACCTTCAAACAATCCCAAATGTTGACTTCTGTGATGTAAACTTCCTCTAGTTTTCCTTATGCCTGTCTGTCTGATTATTCATGTTTCTGCCATTTGATTGGTTCCTCTTTAAACATCTGATTGTTCCTTTTGGTTCTTAGATATTCATCTTTTCTCTGTGTACTTTTTCCTATCTTGACAGCCTATCTGCTCCCATGGTTTTACTTTGATTTTGTTCATCTTTGATGTATTTGACTAGCAAATGTGTATCAGTGACTTAAATTTCTCTCCAGAGCTCCTGTTCAGTATATCAGAACATCAGTGTAAATAAAATAACACACTGTTTTAAAAGTGAGGGCTTACAAGTCAAAGAAAATTTGGATAGAATTTTAGCTATTTCATTTTTTGTTCTATGGTTTGACAACTATTTTTTTTCTCCAAAGATTTACTTATTTTGAAAGTCAGAGTTATAGAGAGTAAGGGAGAGCCAGAGAGAGACCTTTCATCCTCTGGTTCACTCCCCGGATGACTGCAACAGTGAATGCTGGATCAGGCACAAGCCAAAAGTTTCATCTGGGTCTTCTATGTGGGTAGCAGGGGCTCAGCCACATCTCAGGTGGCTTAACCCACTACACTGGTGTTGATAGCTCTTAAAATCTCTCTTAAGACTCGGTTTATTTGTAAAACAGAGATAAGAGTATCATGGCCTTATTGTGAGGATTACCTGAGATTAATCTATTAAAGCATTTAGCACAGTGTCCAGTATATAGCATTCAAATGTTGGCTACTTGTGCAGGGGTAGTACATTTATTCTTACTGTTATCTTCAGTTAAAGTCTAACTGAATACCCCATTAAACCTCAATTCCTGTTATGTCTGAAGTTGGGTTTATCCTTAGTCTGTCTCCAAAAAAAAAATCCCAAAACTGTTTTTCTTCAGTTTTTCCTTTTTTTTTTTTTTTTTGACAGACAGAATGGACAGTGAGAGAGAGAGACAGACAGAGAGGTCTTCCTTTTCCATTGGTTCACCCCTGAATGGCCGCTGCAGCCGGCACACCACACTGATTCGAAGCCAGGAGCCAGGTGCTTCTCCTGGTCTCCCATGCGGGTACAGGGCCAAGGACTTGGGCCATCCTCTACTGCACTCCCGGCCACAGCAGAGAGCTGGAGTGGAAGAGGAGCAACCGGAACAGAATCTGGTGCCCCGACCAGGACTAGAACCCGGGGTGCCGGCACTGCAGGCAGAGGATTGGCCTATTGAGCCGCGGCGCCAGCCAGTTTTTCCTATTTCAATAAATATAGTACCACCTAACCAGTTACTTGAGGAAGAAATCCAGACATCATCCTCCATTTATATTATATCTCACCTTTCATATCCAATCAGTCATCAGGGCCTGATCATTTTATAACCCCTTAATTATAGTCTCCTGAATCAATGTATTCCATGAGCTTTGTTCCAGTTGTCATTAGTTTTTCCATACTCCCTACGTCTAGTCTTGTGCTCATCTGGTCACTTAACTTCCATGATATTCACTTCTCAGGCATATTCCATTACCTCTTCAAATGTCTTAGCAGGGGACCAGCATTGTGGCTTAGCAAGTTAAGTCTCCACCTGCAATGCCAGCATCCCATGAGTGCTGGTTCAAGTCCCAGCTGCTCTACTTCTGATACAACTCCCTGCTAATGGCCTTGGAAAAGCAGTGGAATAACCCAAGTGGGCCCCTGCCATTCACTTGGGAGATCTGGAAGAAGTTCCTGTCCCAGTGCTGGCCATTGAGGCCATTTGAGGAGTGAACCTTCAAATGGAAGGTCTTCTTACTATTTCACTCTCTGTCTCTCCCTCTCTGTAACTCTGACTTTTAAATAAATAAATAAATATAAAAAAAAAAAAAAAGAAAAAAACAAGTCTTAACAGGCTCTACATACATGATCTGACTTCTCATTACTTCTCTAGCCCCACTTCTCACCACAGCCTCTGATACTGGACTGTAGTGTTAACTCAGTGAATTCAGTTCCTCTATAAGCCATGTTTTCTCATGATCCTTTACATGTACAATTTTACATGAACTATTCTTCCTTCTCTTCAGAGAAGAAGTTATTCAGAGAAGAAGAATTAGTTTGTCAGTCTCCTGCTTGGAGAGACTTCCCTCCAAAAATTTGGCATTGCAGAAAACACATGTGCACCCATATCTGATTGGTGTACCTTCTAGATGTTTGATATGCTTCCCCTTCTCAGGACTTCTTATATTAATTATAACTGACTATTGTCTGTATTCCCCATCTGAAGGGAAGAAAAGTATCAAAATGGTAACACCTCTGAGAGGTAGATTTTGAATAATATTTTCATTTTTTGAATTTTTATGTACTCTTCAAAATTTTTTTCTGTAATTTTAAGAGAAACCTCATAGTTAGAATTTTTTGACAGTTTGTTTTTTTTCGGTATAGTTGGTATTAAGTTGATTTAAGTCAACTTAGTAGGTAAAGTCAACTTTATCAAGTATCATTTAGAACATATTGCTTACTTTAAAGCTTGATTTAAACTTAAAGTATAAATTCCCAGTAAAATTGAAATGAAAAGGCTGTGTACTAATGTGATTTTCATTCTATTTTTGCATGATTGTTTCACTTAACATTTTATAGAACATAATTTATATATGTATAAATTTATAATTTTTTCTTCTAATTTAGGATATGTGAACTTTTGCAAAGTGGAGCCATAATGAATAAATTTTACCAGCCTCATGAAGCACATATTCCCTACCTCCTACAGCTCTTCATTGACTACAATCTTTATGGAATGAATTTAATAAATCTGGCTGCTGTCAAGTTCCGAAAATCAAGAAGGAAAAGTAAGGTTAATTTTCTTTTTTCTTTTTTTTTTTTTAAGATTTATTTATTTATTTGAAAGTCAGGGCCGGTGCCGCGGCTCACCTGGCTAATCCTCCGCATGCGATGCCGGCACCCCAGGTTCTAGTCCTGGTTGGGGCGCCGGATTCTGTCCAGGTTGCTCCTCTTCCAGTCCAGCTCTCTGCTGTGGCCCGGGAGTGCAGTGGAGGATGGCCCAAGTGCTTGGGCCCTGCACCCGCATGGGAGACCAGGAGGATGCACCTGGCTCCTGGCTTCAGATTGGCGCAGTGCGCCGGCCATAGTGACCATTTGGGGGGTGAACCAACGGAAGCAAGACCTTTCTCTCTGACTCTGTCTCTCTCCCTCTCTCTCTCACTGTCTAACTCTGCCTGTCCAAAAAAAAAAAAAAAAAAAAAAAGGTCAGAGTTACACAGAGGGAGAGGAGAGGCAGAGAGAGAGAGGTCTTCCATCTACTAGTTCACTCCCCAGATGGCTGCAATGGCTGGAGCTGCACCGACTGAAACCAGGAGCTAGGAGCTTCTTCTGGGTTTCCCACACTGGTGCATGGGATATCTTTTACTGCTTTCCCAAGCCATAGCAGACAGCTGGATCGGAAGTGGAGCAGCTAGTACTTCATCCGGCGCCCATATGGGATGTGGGATGCCGGCACTGCAGGCAGCAGCTTTACCCACTACACCAGAGTGCCGGCCCTGATTAATTTTTAAGTTCAAATTAAAGCTTTGAAATGAGTGTTCTACAGTAAGTTATTTAAACAATATAGATTCACATTTTTATTCATTTAATCTTATTTGAAAGAGAGAGGCAGATGGATAGAAAACTTTCATCTGCTAGTTCACTCCCCAGATGTTCACAACAACGAGGGCTGGCTGAGCTGAAGCCAGGAGCCTGGAATTCAATTTGGCTCTTTCACATGGGTGGCAAGTAATTAGCTGCTGCTGCCTAGGATGTGCATAAGCAAGAAGTTGGATCAGAAGTGAAGTAGCCAGAGCTAGAACTAGGTGCTCTCAGATGAGATTTGAGTATCCCAAATGGTGACTTAACTACTGTGCCATGTGACTGGCCCTCCAAAATGTTATATATTTAGAAGGTAAGTGCTGTATCAATAAAGATTTAAAAAAATGAAAACTGATATTAGAGAGTATTCAGGAAAAATCATCTTAGAAGAAATTATTTTGGTAACGGGTTTGTTTATATTTAATTCACCCATTTAAAGAGAACAAGTTTAAGGTTTTTAGTATTCACAGTGTAGGTACCCATCATCACAAATGCAGAACATTTTCAAGGGCCTTTTTGGGTAAAAGAGACAGAAGCCATACACAGGTCCTGCCCAGTAGATGAGAACCTGAAGTAGGCTCTTAAAAATGTTTGTGCCCTTAAATTGAGCACAGACTGGGAAGTAGAATAACTTTAAACAATTTCAGTTCAGTCTGGAATAAAAAAAATATTCCAAGTCTAGAACCTGATCTAAGGTGGTGCTGGTCTGTCAGGATTGGCAGAGTAGCAAGTGCAAACCCTCCCTAAAAGAAGTTATCTTTATTATAAGTCTCAATTATTTACCAAAATAAGATTGCATGTATTTGTTCAGCTCTCCATTTAGAATATACCAATCACACAAGAATACTAGTTCCTATGAATCAAACCTAGCGCGCGCATACACTCACAAACACATTCCAGACCTGCAAAGAATTCAGATACTACAATTAATAGATGCGGACTAAAAATCTGTTATTCAGAATCTTTATTAGATGAGGATGTTATTTGTAGTGCTCTAATATACAGTGTTATATTCACTAGTAGTTTTGTCTTTCCAACATACCTGATGATATTCTTATGTGAAAGAACTTAGATACACAGTGTTGGGGCTGGTGCTGTGGCATAGTAGGGAAAGCTGCCACCTGCAATGCCAGCATCCCATATGGGCACCAGTTCGAATCCCAGCTGCTCCACTTCAGGTCCAGCTCCAGTGGAAGATGGCCCAAGTCCTTGGACCCCTGCACCCATGTGGGAGACTCAGAAGAAGCTCTTTGTTTTGGATGGGCCCAGCTGTGGCCATTGTGGCCATTTTGGTAGTGAGCCAGAGGATGGAAGACCTCTCTCTGCCTCTGCCTCTGCCTCTGCCTCTCTGTAACTCTGCTTTTCAAATAAATAAATGAATCTTTGAAAAAAAGTTTTGTGCTGACAGCATATATTAAATACTGTATTTTTTAAAAATACACAAAGAATGAAGCATTGAGATTAGCATGTGACTTTTTTTTTTTTTTTTGAGGTTTTATTTATTTGAGAGAGAGAGTTATAGAGAGAGGGAGAGACAGAAACAAAGGTCTTCCATCTGCTGGTTCATTCCCCAAATGGCCCCAACGGCTAGAGCTGAGCCCAACTGAAGCCAGGAGCTTCTTGCAGGTCTCCACGTGGGTGCAGGGCCCCAAACACTTGAGCCATCTTATGCTGCTTTCCCAGGCCATAAGCAGGGAGCTGGATTGGAAGAGGAGCAGCCGGGAGACAAACTGGTGCCCATATAGGATGCTGGCACCGCAGGCAGAAGCTTAGCCTACTATGCCACAGTGCCAACCCCGTGACTCTCTTAATAAACCAAGATTATTCATTTGTTCATAACTAATTCTATTAAATAACCTTGGGTTTAGATGACAACTCAGTTTACTAAATGCCAGTTTTTCCTCATCTTCTCAATATGTTAGTATAGTATAAAATACACACAATAAACCAAATTACATGAATGAACAGTGCTTCCCTTCATGTTCAGGTTCCCCAAATGAGAAATCATCTAATGAAGGATGAGATAGATTTGACTGCCAAGTCTGCCCTTTTTCTCCTTAGAGGGAAATTGAAAAGGAAAAGAAAAGGAAATAAAGGGCGGGGCAGTTTAGAGGGGAACAGGATAGGGCTGATTAGAGATGATTATCTACTGCCTAAGTTCTTCCTGCCCTCTAGTTTTTCCTTATCTTTGTGATGGCTAAATTATTTCATACCCAGGAGATACTCCTGCTTTTTGTTTTTTGTTTTGTTTTTAAAAAGGATTTATTTATGTGAAAGGCAGAGTTAGATCTTTTGTCTGTTGGTTCACCACTCCCCAAATAGCTGTAAAGCCTGGAGCTGGGCCAGGCTGAAGCCTGGAGCTCAAGGATTCAGGCCATCTTCTGCTGCTTTCTCAGGCCCATTAACAGGGATGGGGGTGGTGGGAGTTGGAGGAGTGGGATCGGGTTGGGGGCAGACCTTGTTGTAATTGAGTTATTTGAAAGGCAAATCCCAGGCACTCCAATGTGGGATGCAGCCATCCCAGACAGAGGCTTAACCTACTGGGCCACAACACCTCTCCCTCCATTTTCTTATAGTGTGGAGATCTTTCAAGATTAAAAGTTTAGAGTCCCATTACCCAGTTTGAAATTTGAATACTTAGTAAAGCTACAGTAATCAAAGCAGCATGGAGTTGGTAAAAGGACAGGAATATATAGACTGATGGAACACAGTACTGCCCAGAAATAGACCAGTATTTCAAATAGCCCAGAATTGGTCCAGATACTCAACTTAATTTTGACAGAGGTACAATGTTAATTAACTGAGGAAAAATAATCTCTTCAACGATTTGGACTGCAAGAATTAACTATAGATTTATCTGAAAATAAAGAATCTAGAAATATGCTTCATACCTTTTTTTTTTAACAAGATGCCTCACAGACTTAAATGTAAAATGTATAACTGTCAAACTATTAGAAGAAAATAAAGGAAAAATTACCCAGTTTGGGGTTGGATAATGGGGTTTTTAGATGTATGATCTGTGAAAGGAAAAATTAGTAAGTTGGATTTTATCTAAACTAAGAACATTTGCTGTGTGAAAAGACTTATTACAAGAATGATAGACTGTGAGAAAATAATTACAGATGAACATATCTAATAAATAACTTGTGTCTAAAATGTATAAAGAATTCTTTAAAATCACCAGTAAGAAAAAAAAGACAACCCAATTAGAAGTTATCAAAAGACCTGACTAGACACTTCATCAAAGAAGATACAAGGATGGCAAACCCATGAAATTATGATATTCAATATTGTGTCTAGGGAAATGCAAATTAAGACCACAAAGAAACTATCACTGCACATCTATTAGATTGCACTACTAGATTTTTACCCAAGTAATTTAAAGCTAGCTTTTTCTCTCCTGCCTCAGTGTCAGAGGTGGAGAGAGAAAGATGGATCTTCCACCTGCTAGTTCACTTCCTAAATGGATATAACAGCCAGGGCTGGGCCAAGCTGAAGTTAGGAGCCAGGAACTCCATTTTATGGTCTCCCACACTGGTGGCAAGGGTCCAAGTACTTGGGCCATCTCCCACCACCTTCCTAGGCACATTAACAGGAAGTTGGATCAGAGACAGAGCACCAGAGACACAATGTGGCACTCCAATGTGGAATGTCAGCATCAGCATCAGCAGCTTAACTTGTTCTACACCAGCCCCTACCCAAGCAAGCCAGGGTTGGGTATTCTGGCACAGCAGGTTCATCCAGCACTTGAAACATCTACATTCTGTAAAACAGTACAAATTTGGGTCCTGGCTATACTGTGCTTCCAGTCTAGCTTTCTGCAAATATGTCTGGGAGGCAGCAGATCATGGCCCAAGTACTTGGGTTCCTGCCATCCACATAGGAGTCCCAGATGGAGTCCTGTCTTCCTGGTTTCAGCCTAGCCCAACTCTGGCTCTTTCAGATATTTGGGGAGTGAACCAGCAGATAGATCTCTCTCCCTTTTGGTCTGTCTGTGTTTCTCTCTTTGTCTTTCTGTCTCTCACTGCCTTTCAAATAAATAAATAAATGTTTAAAAAAAAAAAAAACTTGAGTCCACTCAAATATGTACACAAGTGTTTGTAACAACTTTGTTCATAATTCCTAAACTATAAAACAACCTGAATGTCCTCTCTATGGCGGGAATGTATAAACTGATACTGTTTAGTGCTGAAAAGGAACAAGCTCTTGATCCACAGCAACTTAATTGTCTCTTTAAAGGCTTTACTTCAGTGAAAGAAGCCAGAACCAAAAGGCTACTAATGGTATGATCTTATTCATGTGGCATTGTAGGAAGACAAAGCTATAGAAATGAAAACAGATTATTGGTTACCAGGGGTAAGGAGAAAGAGTAATATTGACTGCAAAGGGCATATACAGGGAAACTGCTAGAGTAAGGGAGTTGTCCTTTACCCTACTGAAGCTGGTGGGTAGGTCACTATATGTTTGTCATACCCATAGAACTGTACTTTACTATACCTTAACTACATGATGAAGTTTATTGTTACCAATGATACCGTGTGGGTGTAGTGTACCCCTCACATGATGTATACCTCTGTGATACCATTGCCAAAGGGGGAAAAGCAAAACGAATCACAACAACACTCTAATCGTGAGTAAAACATCAGAGAAACTCAGACTGAGGGTCATTCTTCTACAAGTCTGTCGATAGTTGTGGCTGTCAAGATCATGAACAATAAGACAGAAATGGATGAGATGAGACCATGGCAAGTAAATGTAATTTGATGCCCTAGATTGAATCTTAGAAAGAGAACACTGGGACATTGCAGGTCAAGTTGCCACCTGCGATGCTTGGCATTGCATATGGGTGCTGGTTCAATGACCACTGCTCCACTTCCAATCCAGTTCCCTGGTGATACACCTGGGAAAGCAGCAGAAGATGGCCCAGTTCTCTAGGCCCCTGCTAGCCATGTGAGTTACCCAAAAGAAGCATAGTTATACCATGGTAATATAAAATGTTAAAAATGAGAGAAGCCAGGTGACTAGTACATGGAACTTTGTGATACTCATGCACCTTTTCTATGAATTTAAAATTATACCAAACTAACACAGTTGTCAATGGGAAAAAAGGCGTAACAGGTTGAGTTGCCCATGTCAAGTATCTGAGAATCTAAGGATTGAGGAATGGGAAGTTTCTAGAGTATGCGCAGTAGGTGTTGTAGGAAAAAGAGACCGCTCTCACAATTAAAAGTTTCCTCTTTTTCCAGTAGGTGAAAAAGTACAAGAAAAGTTTGAATTTGTAGACATTCATAAACTACCTGTTTTATTTTAAAAAGTTAGAGGGGTCGGCACTGTGGTGTAGTAGGTAAAGCTGCCACCTGTAGTGCTGGCATCCCATGTAGGTGCTGGTTTGAGTATTGGCTACTCCATTCCAATCCAGCTCTCTGCTATGGCCTGGGAAAGCGGCAGAAGATGGCCCAAGGCCTTGGGCCCCTGGACCCATGTGGGAGACCTCGAAGAAGCTCCAGGCTCCTGGCTTCAGATCAGCCCAGCTCTGGCCATTGTGGCCATTTGGGGAGTGAACCAGCAGATGGAAGACCTCTCTGTCTTTCTCTCTGTCTCTGCCTCTGCCTCTGTAATTCTACTTTTCAAATAAGTAAATAATCTTTTTTTTTTTAAATGATAGGTATTGGAGTGGTAATTAGATGTTCTAAAAAAATGGGACATTTTTACAAATTTGAAGGCAGAATTGTGAAAATTTATTTTGGGGAAATTAAAGCAAAGAAATGTTAGTATTATTAAATAAAGTTTACATCTTCATTCACCACAAAAGTAGTCCTGAATTTTTTTTTGTTTGGTGTAAGACAAAACATTATAATGAAATCATGGAAAGAATAGTTTTTTGTATTTTATTTTGTTATATTATCAAACATTACAGTTAAAATTGATAGCAAAAATTTTGTGATACATAAATATGTATATGTATACACTATTAAGGTAATGTCATACATAACAGTAATGTCATTTTACTTTTTTAAAAATTAAAGATATATTCATTTTATTTGAAAGGCAGCGTTAGAGGGGGAGAGAGCATGAGATCCTTCCGTCTACTGGTTCACTCTCCAAATAGCTACAACCAGGGTTGGGCCAGGCTGAAGCCAGGAGCCAGGAACCAGAAACTCCATCCTGTCTCCCAAATGGGAGGCAGAGGACAAAGTAGGTTAGCTGGGCTTACTTATTCTGCTTAGCCAGACACATTTATAGGGAGCAAGATCAGAAGTGGAGCTGGTACTAGAACAGGTGCTCATATGACATGCTAACATCATAGGTAGTGGCTTAACCCACTGTGCCATAATGGTATATTTTTAGTTTTGAAAGTAAAATTCATACAAAAATGAAAAAGATTGAGGAATTTGAATATTTTATATATACATATATAATATATACAGTTTTGTCTCATATTCAGTTATATAATCAGTTGTCAAATTAAATGGAAATTTTCTAATTAATATAGCCTGTTAAAATTAGGCACAATGGGGCCAGCGATGTGGCATTAAGCCTCTAGCTGCGGTGCCAGCATCCCATATGGGTTCCTGTTTGTGTCTCAGCTGCTCCTCTTCCTATCCAGCTCTCTGCTAATGGCCTGGGAAAACAATAGAAGATGGCCCAAGTGCTTAGGCCCCTGCACCCACATGGGAGACTCAGAAGAAGCTCCTGGCTCCTAGCTTCCCAATGGCCCAGCTCCAGCCATTGCAGCCATTTGGGGAGTGAACCAGCAGATGGAAGACCTCTCTCTGCCTAACACTGTGTCTCAAATAAATAAATAAGTCTTTAAAACAACAACAAAAAAATTAGGTGCATTAACATATTTAAATCAAGCAGATATTTTGAATACTTTGAAGGTATTTTACATTGTTTTTTAACTTCTATAGTTGGAAAAGTGTGTGTGTGTGTGTGTGTGTATAAATAAAATTTACCAATGTGTATTTGAAGTTTCTGTGGTTTTTAGGGAAATATGCTAAAATGATGCATGGATTATAGGTAAAATGAATTTTGTAATATGATTGGTAGATAAATTAGTAAATTTTTGTGGATACTTTACATGATTGTATTAGAAAATAATTTTTATGTTGCAATTTACAATGTGTAAGGTAATTTCTTATAAATGTTCTTTCTACACTGTGGAAAAGCCTTTTAAAACTTGGCTTGTTTTTATTAAAACAAGATGTTGATACCTTTTCTCATTTTAATTATATTTTGTGATTAAGCTAAACAAATAAAATATTAAGTTTAGCTGGAGAAGATTGTGAATTTAGTGTCTTTCTCAATGTTAGGATTCCTTTTGTTACATTTATTCAGCTTTCTCTTACTTGAAAATTTAAATTCCCACAACAGCTTATTTTAAAAAGTGCTAAAATTTGGGGACTACTACTACAACATGATTCCAGGAGTCATTTTCTGAAATTGGGACACCTGAGTATACCTGTATAGTCTCCTCTTTAACTGAAGGTCGTATTTCATTCACAGTACACCTCAGGTTTCCACTCACTGTTACTCCAGTTACTTCTGAAATATATGATTTTTTTTTAAGGAATTTCTAAAGTATGTGCTGAATTTTATGTGGAATTTCCACTGGAATTTTAGTTGGGCTCCATTCGGAGTACCCTAGGAATTTAAAGTGAACCAAAATTTGTAATTACTCTTTATTTCTCAAATGAAAGTTTAAGTATACCTACCACAACAGCACACTCAAATGTATCATAATTTTATTCTTTTTCTTTTTTTCTTTTTTCTTTTTTTTTTTTTTTTGACAGGCAGAGTGGACAGTGAGAGAGAGAGACAGAAAGGTCTTCCTTTTGCCATTGATTTACCCTCCAATGGCTGATCTGATGGCAGGAGCCAGGTACTTATCCTGGTCTCCCATGCGGGTGCAGGGTCCAAGCACTTGGGCCATCCTCCACTGCACTCCCGGGCCACAGCAGAGAGCTGGCCTGGAAGAGGGGCAACCGGGACAGAATCCGGCGCCCCGACCGGGACTAGAACCCGGTGTGCCAGCACAGCAAAGCGGAGGATTAGCCTAGTGAGCCACGGCGCCGGCCCATAATTTTATTCTACTATGAAAATATTATAGCAGTTTCTCCCTAAAAATAAAATCCATATATTGCAAAAACGTTTTTTCCTCTTTCAGTTTGGAACCAATACTCTCATTAACTATGTAAATGTATTCTTTTGTATGTATGAATTTAGGATACAATTTTAGGAACTAGTCACATAAGTTATATATTATTTTACTTAAAAGGTAATTAAATGCACATTATAATTAAAATTTATTTCCTTTTACCTTTCTATTCCCAGGTGATACATTGCATGCATCTGGATCATGCAGGAATCGGTTATTGGGAAATTCGCTTCCTGGTACTTTATTTCGGTGGGAAGAAGATGAAATACCAAGGTTAGTTAATGTTGTAAAAGAAATGGAAGTTTTACATGTATCCTAGTTGTGATAAAAAATTAGTGGTTTCCATAACTTAAATATAACCTTTTATTATATTGGATCTTTTAAATCTGTAAGTTAACCAAAAGCAAATCTTAACATTCATCTTTGTGGAATTTCAGGTTTTTAAAAAAGATCATGAAAATTTAGTTAATTAGGTAATTAATGAAGGGAATCTGACATAGTTATATTTATCTCCAACATCGATCTTTGTCACACATTCTAAATTAAGCCTATAAATTTTTTTATTTTTATTTTCATTTATTTTTTAAGAGCTTTCATTTATTGAATGCAAATATCATAGGCATAGGTTCCTCCCCCATACCCACCCTCCCACCCCAAGTCCTGTCCCACCTCATACTCGCTCTCCCATCCCATTCTTCATTAAGATTCATTTTTAATTAAACTTTATATACAGAAGACCAACTCTGTACTAAGTAAAGATTTCAACAGTTTGTACCTCCCGACACACACTGTTTGAGAATAAGTTTTGCAGTTAATTCTTACAGTATAACTCATTAAGGACAGAGGTCCTACATGGGGAATAAGTGCACAGTGACTGCTGTTGTTAATTTAGCAATTAACACTCTTATTTATGATATCAGTGATCACCTGAGGCTCTTGCCATGAGCTGCCAAGGGTATGGAAGCCTTTTGTGACCACAAGCTCTGTCAGTATTTAGACAAGGCCATAAGCAATCTAGAAGTTCTCTCCTCCCTTCAGAGAAAAGTACATTTTTCTTTGATGGCCCCTTCTTTCCACTGGGGTCTCACTAACAGAGATCCTTCATGTAGGATGTTCTTTGCCACAGTGTCTTGGCTTTCCATGCCTGAAATGATTAGGCCTATAAATTGTCAAGTAAAAAAATCACATCTGTAATGAAATAGCAATTTAAAACTGAAATAACAAATATTTTAAAATAAAAAGCCACTCAAATTTGTAAATATCAAATAATTATGGGAAAAGTACATCAATATTTTGTGTTTATGAGCAATATGTGTAATTTCTTTTAATGTGTTTTATTTTTCAGATTTATTTATTCATTTGAGAGACAGAGAGCAGTCTTCTGTCCACTGATTTCACTCCCCAAATGGTTGCAAAGGCCAAGTTTGGGCAGGCCAAGGACAGGACCCACAAACTTTATCCTGGTCTCTCATGTGGGTGACAGTGGCCCAGTGGCCCAGTTACTTCGGCCATCTTCTGCCTTCCTGGACACATTAGCAGGAAACTGGATGAGAAGCAGAGCAGCTGGAATTGTAACTGGCACTCTGATATGGGATACTGGTGTTGCCAGAGGCAGCTTAACCTATTGCACCACAATATGGGCCCCTCTTTCAATTATTTTATTATTGATTCTATTTGTTAAGAGATGATATATTCCAAATATTTATATTTCTCTGCTATAAAGCAGACATGTAATCCTCATGTAAATTAGTTATCAATTAATAGGTTTATCTACGTAGAACTCGGTAATTTCTGTTTTATCCAGAGTGTTGTCCAAGCTTGATGCTTTTATTGGTTAGTTGAATATTGGCAAGGTAGTTAGGGTTTTCCTCCTTTCACTACACATATGTCACACAATATTTTTTAAGCAGATTTTTAAGAGTACAAGTTAGAAGTAGTGTTTAAATAAGTGACTTTTTTATTTCATAAATAAATGTGAATTTCTAATCAAAGATAAAAAGACTTCTTTATGTTTTAATTTATATAGTTTCAAATCCCTAATACTGATGTGTACTTGGCAAAATTTTCATATTACAGAGTTACTTAGGATTATTTAATACTTAAAGTTAGGAGGTGGGCCTTTGGTGCAGCAGTTAATAACTCTAGTTGGGATGCACACATCCCATGTTTAAGTACCGTGGATTGAGTCGCAGTTTTGCTCCTGATTCTAGATTCCTGCTAATGCACACTCTTGAGAGGCAGCAGGTAATTGCTCAAGTATTCAGTTTCTTGCTCCTGGCCTTTGTGGGCATTTGAGGAGTGAACCAGCTGATGGGCAATCTTTCTCCACCCCAGCCCCTGCCATACCTTTCTGTCTTTCAAATAAATAAAAATGATAAATATTTGAGACACATAAAATTAGTTAAGAAAGAATCTCAGTAAAGTTTGTTAGAAATATTTTAGGACTGGTATATTTTATCAGAATGAGGATGTAAAGACTTCAAAGTAATATGAACAATGACTTCTTTTACCTCTTCACTCAGCTTTCCACATAATCAGGACTTTTTGGTACATATAAATGTGTACTTCTTAGTTTCTTCTCAGATGCAACAGAATTATTTTTATAATCATATTGAGATAGTATTAATTTTAGAAAGATTATTATTATTGCCATACTGAATTCACATATTGAATCAATCCAGAGCAAAGTGACCAATAAGCTTCTTGCTATTTCATTTTTTTATGCCTGTGACACGTCATTTTCACTCTAAAGTTAAGAAATCAGCTTGACCCAAGTGCTTTTTACCAACTCACTAGATCCCTTATTTTTAAAGGTTCACACTTAGTAGCTTTTTTTATTTTTTGTATGGTCAATCAAAATTAAACTTTATATGTAATTTGAAGCCCTTTTTTAAACAGATATATTTCTGGTTAAGTCATAAGCTTGTAGTAAAGTTTCATTGATTGGGAATAATTTTTGTGAAATTATGATAGTAAAAACTTTGAATTTTATAATGTATTTTTAAGAACCCTATTTTATTTTAAGAGTTGTACAAATATGAGAAAGGATAGGAGTAGACCACTAAGTAAAATTAGATGTTACTCAGAATTGGAATTTATAATAAATACAGGAGATATATATATCAAATTATTCAATATTTTTGTATTTTTGTCATGCTTATATTAAATGAAAATTTATAATTTCATCAAATACAAATAACAGATAATTAAAAATTTTTACCATAAATTAATACTCCAGACAGTGTTACAGCTCTTTTTGAATTTGTCTAGCAGGTTTTCCGGTTTGTACCGGAAAGCCTAAAAAAGAAATACTCTAACACTGTAATCTTATTTCTGTCCCCAGTGCTAGCATCTTCTGAGTGCTTTTTTTTTTTTAAAGATGTGTTGTATATCCTTTTACAAACAGTATTACAAGAACTGTAACAAATAGAGCAACAGGTTGTAGGGAGATGGGGTGCTGAGTCAGCAACTCCACAATTCTTAACTTGGCTAACTCAATGTAAATTACCATGTGTTATGGAACTTCATTTGCCTGCATGTTAAATCCACAAAAATCAAGAGTGTACAGTAGTAATCTCAACCAGATAATCCAAAATGTCTAGAGAGATTTTCAGAATTACAGATGTCTGAGCTTTAACCTCAGAGATTCTAATTAATAGAGCTCATGTTAAATTATGGATAGAAATGTTCATAATAGCACAGTTATCTAATTACTATTGTATTGCTTTTTGGCCTTTGATGACTAAAGTGAATGGGCTACGTGTATTTGCTGACTCAAATTTTTATACTTATTCTGTGTACTGGAAACAGATTTTCAATTCTGAAAACTATTTCCTTTGCCCAGAAATACCACTTGTTCTGAATGTCTGAACCAGTTTCATAATAAGGCCAAAAAATAGTTGTAAATTTCTACTGTGAGATTATATTATTTCCCTCTTTGATAAGAATGTACTAGTTTTAGGATATTCATCCTTGTTGTTTATGATATAGTTCTTCAAATTATAAAACTTTTTAGTAGAAGAAACCTGTTGATGATAAACTATTTTATATGGTACTTTAATTCATGTTAAAATGGATATTATTAGATTATATGAATAAAGAGGACAGTCTACATTGAGAATTATTTTTTTCTGAAAGTGAAAGGGATATACTGCAATAGGTTGACTAATATGTCCCTTCTCTATCTGTGGTAAAAAATTGTGTGTGTGTGTGTGCATGTGTCTGTGTATATATGTGCATACATATGTGTGTGTGTTAGTGTCTGAATTTTAAAACTTGAAACCATAACAAATTGAGTGAAATAAGCCTGACCCAGGAAGACAAATACCACATATTCTTCCTTATATGTGAGAGCTAAAATTTAAAAAAAAGAAAAGAAAAAAGAAATATCTGTGTGTATCTGTATTGCTGCAAAAATAGTTTTGTAAAACTTTGTTTTATGCCTTTGTCAGACCAATGGTTAAAAATGTGCTGTAGTTTTAATGATCTGTGATTACTTTAAAATTTACTATGTATAGGTGAAATGGTCATTTTTCCATTCAATTATTGTTTATAGCCATTGTCTATATTCCCACTGAACTAGGATCTTTTTGCTTTATACTTGTTAAACTTCTTATTCAGTGAGGATTAAGCCTTTTTTCTATAATGTAAATTTAAAATGTTATCAAAAACTAAAAAAAGAGGAAGAAGGGTAGAGGGAGGAAGAGAATATCATTATGTTCTTAGAAGTGAATCTACAGAGCACATTGAATCTGTTAACTACTAATTAAAAATTTAAAATAAAACAAATTAATTTCTAATGTTGATATCAAAATTTCCTTAGGCAAGGATAGTAAGAAATGAGGTTTTGCTAATACATTTCTCTTACAACATTAAAAGTGTTTCAAATCAAATGAAATAAGCCACTTTCAAGTAAAATCAGATCTCCCCTTTCATTTAATGTCTGTTTTTGTTGGACATGTTATTTTGGAATGAGTAAACTGGGATCCATGCTAGTTTTCTGTTCATTGTGTCATGCAGGAACATGTGGTATCATTCTAAACTTTTGTGGCTCTGATTCTCTGTTTAAAAAAAAAAGGCTTTGAATCAAATAACATTATTTCCTAGCTAGGATCCCACTATTGGAACATTCATGTGGTTTATCAGTTTTATGGTTATGAGGAATTATAAAGCATTGTCCAGCTCAGTATTAGTTTAGAGCAGGAAGAATAGTGAGTACCATTTGTCTACTTTTCATTATGCTTCCCTTCTGTTATTTCTGGTTGTGTGTTCTCTCCTAAATGTTTGAAAGTCATCTATGATAGCTGAGAAGGGGGCCTCTAGGCAACTGATTTTATATGTGTATGTTTTTTGATATCCAGTGTCATTTTGCCCTGGGTATGCTCATATGCTGAAACATTGTCTATTCCTTATATATAATCTAATTAACCAAAACATGAAGAATATACAGCAAAAGATCCCAGAGACTTCAATATAGTAGATTTTCTAATTTTCTTATCCTGTGTTCCCTTTATATTTTCACACACAGCATCAATTATGTCATGAATAATTGTGAATGTTTAATGTCATCAGACTTTCTAACTACTACCTGAACATGAACTTTTGTATAAGTAAGAAAAAAATCTTAGCAGAGTTTAGTCTAGCATAATCATCATACTTTTTGTTATCTTCTTTTTCTTGCAGCTCTTTAATACTGGAAGGTGTTGAACCACAGAGTACATGTGAATTAGAAGTGGATGCTGTAGCTGCTGACATCTTAAATCGGCTGGACATTGAAGGCATATACACAATTCTTAATATGTTTTTATTTTTAAAAATCAGTGACCCAGGGGCAGACAGTTTGCACAACTGTTAAGACACCCACTTGGGATGCCCACATCCTATATCAGAGTGCTTGGGTTTGAGTCCCAGCTCTGCTTCCAATTCTGGTTTCCTGATAATGATCACCTAAGGAGGCAATAGGTGGTGACCCAAATACATGACTTCCGGCCACCCATGTGGGCAACCCAGACTGGCAACCCAGATGGAGACCCAAATTCCTAGATGTGGGGTGGACCAGCCTGACTGGTCCAGGAATAAACCAGCAGATCAAAGACCTCTGTCTGTCTGCCTTTTACATTAAATGAAAAAAGTCAGTGACCAAAGTAGAGTGGAAAATTAGGGAAGCAAATGTTATGTAGAGTGTTTCTGTACTTACAAGATTATCATTTTTTTCATTTATATGAGTATGCTTGTATGGATATGAAGCTAAAATGATACTAAATAAAGTTAGCCAATATAAAATAATTTCATATATTCTGCCTTTTGCTTTCAGATCGTATACCAGGGAGAGGATGATTAGATTTATTGGCTGTCATGAAATGTTAGTATTTTAAGCACTTACTGGGTTCTTGGTGTTGAACCACAGAGTACCTGTAGGAAGAAAACAAAAAAAGAACTATCATAATAAATATAGAAGAAAACTAAAAAGTAAAGTAATAAATGTAGGGTGAGATAGTTTGTTCATATTATAATACAAACTAGGTACTTGTTCTTAGAGACAAAGTTTATGATGAAAAGTGATTTTTTTTTAGTTTGTCTATATTATAATATAAACGAGGTACTTGTTAAAAGGCAAAGTTTATGATGAAAAGTTTGATTTTTTTTAGTTTGTCTATATTATAATATAAACTAGGTACTTGTTGTTAAAAGGCAAAGTTTATGATGAAAAGTTTGATTTTTTTTTAAAGCAAGTATTTTTTTAACTTTGATCCTTGTCGCATTGACGTATTATTGTGATTACAGCTCAGATTGGTGGAAACCCTGGTTTACAGGCCATATGGGAGGATGAAAAGCAGCGGCGTAGAAACAGAAATGAAACTTCTCAAATTAGCCAACCTGAATCACAAGGTATAAAACAATGGTACTCTGAGAATTTTAAAACTAAACATTTTAATGGAGCAGGGTTAACCTTTAGTTTCTCCTTTGACATTTGATTTTACTTTTCAAATTACCTTTCATTTTTTTATGTATTTTTCCTGTCGATTCCTGTACAACCAGAAAATTCTTTACCTTTACAGTCATTTCCAAAGTGTCCCTGTCTGCCTCTCTCCATAAGAAATTGACATATTCTATATTATAGACCTCTGTGTTTCCTAATGAGATATAGAAAACTTAGAAAACTATGAATCCCAACTTAGAAACACTGCCTAGTTAATTAAGCTTTGAAAAGTAATCTGTGAAATATTGCTAAATTGTTTCTGGGTATGTCATATAAGTTCTCACTTTGATAAATGTGGACAGCTTGGAAGAAAATATTTTCATATTATTAATCACTGCTACATTCATGCAGAATTTGAGGAAACTTCAATAAACACTATGGATACAATAAAAAATTTAAAAGTAAAAAATTAGGGCCAGCATTGTAACATAGCAGGTTAAGCCACTGCCTGCAGCACTGACATCCCAAAAGGCACAGAGTCATGTCCTAACTGTTCTACTTCTGACCCAGCTCCCTGCTAATGGCCTGGGAAAGCAGCAGAGGTTGGCCCAAGTGCTTGGGCCCTGCATCCACTTTGGAGACTTGTATGCAAGTCCTGCCTCCTGGCTTCAACCTGGCCCAGCTCTAACTGTTGCAGTCATTTGCAGAGTGAGCCAGCAGATGGATGATCTCTGTCTCACTCCCTCTCTTTGTAACTCTGCCTTTCAAAAAGTTAAAATAAATCTTTAAAAGAAAGGTAAAAGATTAGAGGACACACTTAAAAAGGCATACATATTTGAAATACAATAGTAACCCTATATTGAAGTCCAACTAGAATATTAAAATCTTATTAAGCAAGTAATGTAAAAATGTTTTGATGAATTTTTAGTGCCTTTTAAAGTAGAAATATATCTGATAAGGTAAAGATTTTTAGTTTCAAAGTATATGATATGTATATAAGTTGAGAACAGTGTATTTTAGATTTAGGTTATAATTACAGAACTTATATTGAACTGATTTTAAGTCTTTAATTTTGTAACTTCAATAAAAATTTTCCTTTTGTTTGATTCTATAATAGAATTACATGATGTGGTATTATATATGTCAAGCGAAAAATAGGAATGTGCCACCATTTTCAAAGCTACTTTAGAAGAAAGCAAAACATTTCAGGCATTTGCTATATACATTTTTTAATGCATTGTTAAAATTAAAAGATTGCAGGTTTGTGCCAGCAACAGAAGGTGAAAAAAAATTTCAGAAGAGACTTCAGGAAATTCTCAAACAGAATGATTTCTCTGTGTAAGTGATTATTATAGATCAGAAAAAAATTTTATTGCATTTGTTATCTAATTTTTTTTATAAAAGATATGTTTTAATTAAGCAGAACATTATCAGGATCTGTGGACTACAGTGATGGATCCCAGGAATTCTCTGCTGAGTTAACATTGCACTCTGAGATTCTGTCTCCTGAAATGCTTCATTGTACGCCAGCCAATATGGTAGAAGTTCATAAAGATGTGGAGTCGAGCAAAGGTGAGGTTGTCTTTTCAAGACATCTTTTCATTCTTTCACGACATTTCAAGACATGGTATACAGAAAATGCTACAACTGCCATCTGTGTATCTGCACTGAGATATAATATTTTACCGAGTTTGCTAGGGTGTGTTTTCCTAAAAAGTAAACATGAACATGGCAAAAAACCTCTTTTCTAGTCCTTTACCTACATTTATAAAGATAAGCACCATCCTGTAGTTGATATAAACTGTTACCATATGTGATTTTGAATTTATATATACTATAACAATTTTTTATATATACTATAACAATATATACTACTATTTCAGGTTTTAAATTTTGTGTAAACAGAATCCTGCTTGGCCTAGTTTAACCAACTTACTGTTTTCATTCAACATTATAGTTTTAAGCAACTTATTTGAGGTATTTCCATAGCATAATGCTCACTCATTTTAAGTGTATAATTCAGTGAGTGGTCCATGGTAAATTTACAGAATAGTATGAACAATTCCACAATCCAATTTTAGAACATTTCTGTCAGCCCAAAGATCCTTTGGGTCCATTTATATTTATGACTGCTTTTACCTCTAGTTCCAAGTAACCAGTAATCTACTTTCTTGTCTGTCTACATTTGCCTTTTCTAGCTAAATGCTATAAATGAAATCATGCAAGATGCAGTCTTTTGTACCTTGGTTCTTTCACTTAGCAAAATACTCCCAAAGTTTATCAGTGTTGTAGTAAATATCAGTGTTCCATTCCTTTTTATTGCTGAGTAGTATTCCATTTGTGTGGATATGTTTTGTTAATTCATTTATTGGTTGATGGATATTTGTTTTCACTTTGGACTGTTACAATAATGCTGCTATACATAGTAAAACATGAAATGTAAAATAAATATGAAAGAGTTGCAAAGTAATGGAAATAATAGCAAACTAAACAAATTTGAGAAAAAAAATCACTACAGAGATTACCTTTGCAGAGAAAAAAATAAGGAATAATGTTGCTGTGAACATTTATATATGGATATAGGAATATGTTTTCATTTCTCTTGAGTGGATACCAATGAGTAGAATTGGTAAGTTATATGGTAAACTTGTATTTAAGTTGTTAATAAAGCTTTTTCCAAAGGGGCTTCATTTTTTATTTCTGTGTGGCTCAACATTCTCATTAATGTTTATTATTATCTATCTTTTTAAATGAATCATCCTGATGTAAAGGAGATACCACCTGTGGTTTTTTCAATTCTCTCCTTACTAATGTTGTTGAGCATCTTTTTAGGTAAACATTGTAACTTTGAAATTTTTTCTTGTTCATTCATTTTAGCTGCTGATTAGTGTTCCATTTTAAAACTAAACATTTTGTCCGTTTCTCTACAAGTATTAAATGGTTTTTACTTCGGATGTTAGGATGGTATATTGTCCTCTACCTAGACAGCATCTGTTCTAATGGTATTTCTGTGACGCATTTAGCCCATACATGACTGGTAAATAAAGGAATAATGAAAATTCTACTCAGGAATCACCGTGTTTCATATGCAATTTTCATAGGCAAAGAGCGCCTCAAAAATAATTGCTTGTATCAAATAATACATATAAAAATTTTTGTCACTACAGTTCTTTGAAATGGTATCTACTTATTTCAACCTGCATTTCTTAGTTACCAATAAGTTTGAGATCCTTTAATGGCCGTTTGGATTTCTTTATCTGAGAATTACTTATTCATGTTTATTGCTCATTTTCTGTTGAGTCTTTTTTCTCACTGATTTGTAAAAGTTCCCCATATTTTCTAGATATTTAACCTTTATCAGTTATATTTCCTGTAGAGATACTTTCTCCTACTCTAGGTTTCTCTCTTAAAAGTCTTTGAAAAATGCTTAGCTTCCTTTTTCCTTTTTTAAAAAATGTATCTTTAATTTTAGTGCTTTGTATATCTCCAATTTTAGTGTTGAGTTTGCCAATATTGTCCTTGAAGGTTTGGCTTTCGTACTATCATAAAAATTTTCTCTGAATTATTTATTCTGAGGCTTATTATGCCTACAGTTTGGTTTTTCACTTTTAATTCAGTTCATATGAAATTTTATTTCAGTTAGTTGTGCCCACATATTTATTGAATGGTGTTTAATCTCACTGAATTCCTCTGCCCCTGTCCTTTTCCAAACTGTGTTAATATGCTTTTTTATATTACCTGTTGCTTTATAACATCTTATCAGAGCAGCTCTTCCTTTAATAAGCTTCAAAATTGTCTACTCTTGATACTTTAAAAAACCTCCCTTGGAGCCAATGTTGTGGCATAACGGGTTAGGCCTGTGACACTGCCTGTGACACTGCCATCCCATATGGGCACCAGTTGGAATCCAGGCTGCTCTCCTTCCAATCCAGCTCCCTGCTAATGTGCCTGGGAAAGCAGCCAAAGATGGTCCATGTCCCTGGGCTCCTACACCCACATGGGACAACCAGAAGAAGCTCCTGGCTTTGGCTTGGCTCAGCTCCAGCCATTGTGGCCATTTGGAGAGTGAATCAGCGGATGGAAGATTGATTCTGTCTCTCTCTCTCTCTCTCTCTCTCTCTCTTTCCCTCTCTCTGTAACTCTGCCTTTCAAATAAAATAAATAAATCTTAAAAAAAAAAACAAAACTCCCTGAGGCAAATTTTAGGAATATGTTGTTTTATTTCTAGGAAGATTCCTGTTGGGATATTATTGGAAATTTCATTGAATTTGTAGACTGGTTTAAGAACATTTTTATTGTTTCTGTATCAAATCATCTCATCTATAAACATGATATATTTTTTATTTTATTTTATCTTTTTTCATGTTCTTCAATAACATCTTATAATTCTTCGTGAAATTACCATATATGCATTTTCCAGGTACCATATAATTGTTAACAGTTGTTAAATTTTATCCTTCAAAAAGTGTATCTTACTGGTATTAGGGAACTTCATTGCCATACTAGTCTTTTAACCAGCAGCCTTTATTAGCGTTAATGGTTTAGATGTATTTTCCCTTGGATGTTCCATATATAGTGTCATTATGTGCAAATTTATTTCTTCCTTCCCCATACTTAGAATTTTTATTTTCATGTCTTAATGTAATGCCAAATAGTTCTGCCTAGTATTGATAGAAATGTTAATAGTCTTTTTCCTGACTTTAAATGGAATGCCTTCTATATTTTGTTAAAAATGGAATTTAGTACAGAATCTTGGTAGACATACTTTAATTAAATTAATATCCCTTTTAATTCTTGTTTGCTAAAAAGTTTCTTGTTTCTTAAGTTATGAGTAGATAAGTAAATTAAATATTACCTGATGTCCTTTTCTAAATTTATTGGGGTAAACAGTTTCTCTTTTACTTAGTTAATATGATGAGTTATATTAAAATGTTTTTAGTGGGATGAGCATTTGGCACAGTAGTAAGCTGCTGTATAGGACGCCCATATACCATACCAGAGTGCCTAGATTTGATTCCCTGCTCCACTTCCCATCTAGTTTCCTATTAATGTGCAGTCATGGAGAGCAGCAGATAATGGCTCAAGTGCTTGACTCCCTGCCACTCATGTAGGAAATCCAGATGGAGCTGGGGGCTCTTTGCTTAGCATTTGGGGAGTGAAAGAGTGGATGGAAGATCTGTCACTTTGTCTCTCCCTTCCTCTCCCTCTCCTCCTTCTCCTTTCCCCTCCCTGGCTCTCTTCTTTTGTTATGCTTTTCAATTAGATGAAAATAAATAAAACTTGATCCAAGGAAGAACTATTTTCTTTTTTTTTTAAGATTTATTTTATTTATTTGAAAGAATTACAGAAAGAGGTAGAGACAGAGAGAGAGAGGTCTTCCATCTGCTAGTTCACTCCCCAGATGGCTGCAACGGCCAGAGCTGCACCCATCCAAAGCCAGGAGCCAGGAGCCTCTTCCACATCTCTCAGGGTGCAGGGGCCCAAGGACTTGGGCCATGTTCTACTGCTTTCCCAGGCCATAGCAGAGAGCTGGATTGGAAGAGGGGCAGCTGGGACTAAAACCGGCACCCATATGGGATGCCAGAGCTTTAACCCGCTGCGCCACAGCCGCCGGCCCTGAGAACTATTTTCAAGTTAATTCTCATATTAACTGCCTGTCATTTTTTCTATGTAAACTTTTTTCCCCCTGTACTACTTTGTGTTTTTTTTTTTTCTCTGTCTCTTTGAGTGGGTTATAATATGGGATTTATTTTACCTTTGTTCTTAAAATTACTTAATTCTTCTGTGCATTAGTTCCTCTTTAAAGATTACTTGTTGAAAGACTAGTATTTTTACATAGCAAAGGGAAGGTTTTCTGAAAAGTATAAAATTAGTGTAAAAATGAATTTATTTTTTGTTTTTAAATCATAGGGAATAAAGAATTTTTTTACTCAAATAATAATTGCTGTTTTCTTTTCCAGAGTTTGTAACTGTCTATATGTATTAAACAGAATTGAAAGCATTAGATTATAAATCCTTGGTAATTCATATAGTCCAAGGAATTTTTGGGTTTTTTGTTTTTTATTAATCCATGTGGTTGGTTAAATATTCCTGTGGTTTTTAAATTATGTTTTATTACATATTTATATAACATGTTACTAATGCTTCTAGAATTTTAATTAGGATTACATTATAATGCTTTCCAATTTGCACAAATTCTAAGTGATAAATTTTAGATTTAGACTATTGCCTTAATGTTTTTGTGTTCTTTGTCATCTTAAGGTCACACTAGACATGAAGTGGAGGAAGCTGTTATTAATGAAGAAGCAATTTTGAACCTTATGGAACATAGTCAGACTTTTCAGCCTTTGACCCAAAGACTGAGTGAGTCACCAAGCTTCAGTAAGTAACAATGCTACCATAAATACTCAGCATTTTAAATCACTGGAAGTTTGTGTGTTCAGAAGAAATATATTTTTCTTTGACTTGAAGAGTTCAGCAAATACTGAGTGTAATAACAGTAAAGCTCTGGATTAAATCAGGTAGCTTTGTTTATTTTCTACATCACTTTCTAAAAAACAATTGTCAAAATAATTTTATAAACTTTATTTTGGGGTAAAACCATATTTCTTTAGGATAGTAAAGGCATTTATTTTGTATTAGCATTCTCCAAAGTTAAGCACATTAAGAACATTAAGGTTGGTTTTGTTTTGTTTTTCTTGCTTAGTATCAGAAATTTCATGGGACAGTGCCTTTCAAACCATTAATTTTTAACTAGCATAGCACACAGCAGTTATTTCTAATTGTCTTTGAATCATACTAAATGCATTTTCATTAGCATCATAAACTATTTACAATATTTCTGATAATTTAGTCTAACCTACTGGCATCTTTTGCAGAAATTTATTTAAAATTTCATTGTATGGAGTAAGATATCCTTAAACTTCATACCTCTTATTTTAATTAGTATAGTGATTATGTTTTTTCCTTTGTTGCTTTTTTCATTTTTATAGTGTTGAATGTGATCCCAGCTGCATACGCTATCCTTTCTTTGCTGTTGACATTTTCATCAGAATGAAATATAAATTGACTGTTTATGGACAATTCCAAAATTATTGTACACACTTGTATTATAAACAGGGGTAGGGAACTTTTTTTCTTTTTAGATGAATAGCCATCACTTTTTGGCCTTTTGGCTAGGATCAAGTGTAGATGAATAGCTACATGCAGGAAAAAAAATCATCCTAAGTTCACACTGAAATAATGAGATTTATAGTCTAAAATGTTTTATTTCTCCATCTGAATAAATATATATACTAATATATTTTAAATTGCCTTCTACTTATAAAAGTAGTGAAGAAGGGAACTTGGGCAAAGTTAAAGAATTGAAAAATGGGACAGTGATGAGATACATTCCTGTGTAATTTGCTAATACTAATGTTTTTAACTTATAAAGCAGGAAAATAAATTACATTTCTAGGTTAAGAATGAATGATTTAAAAATGTAATATAAGTAAAATTGACATTTTTGAGATGATTATTGTTTATAACCCTATTAGCGCAATTGTGCATACATGTACACACACACTCACCACGCACACACACCCAGCAAGCATTATTCTAGTGGTTAAGACTCTTGTGTCCCACATTGGAGTACCTGGCTTTGATACCCAGCACTTGTGGCTCCTGATTCCAGTTTCTTGCTAATGCAGACTCTAGGAGGCAGCAGTGATATTGATGGCTAAAGTAATTGAGTTCCTGCCACCACATGGAACACCTGGATTGGGTTCATGACCCTCAGCACCATCCCAGTCCAACCCAGCTCAAGGGTATTACAGGCATTTGGGGAGTGAAACAGGGGATGGGGTCTCTCCTGCACATACTCTTTCTATCTTGCTCACATGCTCTCTCTCTTTCTCTCTGCCTCTCAACTAGATAAATAAAAAACTCATATTACTTAGAAGATTACAAAGTTTTCGAGAGTTTATATGCCATGAAATGGGGTTGAAAACCAAATATATATTTGATGATATCACATGTGGTAATTTTATGTTTAACATTTGAGGAACTGCTAATGGCTATACCATTTTATAGTCTGACTAGCCATATATGAGACTTCCAGTTTCTTCACATCCTGTTAACTCTTGATATTATCTTTCTTTCTTATTTTAGCGATCCTAGAATATACGAAGTGGTTTTCTAAGTAAACAGTTAACCACTTTTAAAGCTGTCTTGTATTTTTCAACTACAAATTTCCTTTGATTATCCCATAAACTGAATTAAAGCTTAAGTGAGGGATAAAGTACATAATTTCCAAGGTACTTTTTTGCATTAATTCATGCGTTTATTACATGTTTTATATTTATCTTGAACTCTTGTGACCAAGTTTAGTTTCATGCTCCTAGCTTAAGTGTAACAAATACTTGGGCCATCCGTCAAAATGCATATTCCTGAATCCTACCCCAGAAATTCTCTTTCAGTCAAAGTGGGTTGAGGTCTGAGAATCTTGTTTATTTTAATAAAGTCACTAAATTATTCTAAAGCAGATACTCCAAGGATCACACTTTGAAGGGAGAACCATACCAATTGCAATCTTTTACCATGTGCTGGCATCTGTGATATTATTATTTTGTAATTGATCTGAATTGTTGGATTATTTATAAAATGTAAGATATTTGTTAGTGATTGCCTCATTTGTTTTATAGTGGGCAGTAGTCCTGATGAATCGTTGGTACATCTTCTTGCTGGTTTGGAAAGTGATGGCTATCAGGTAGAAAGAAATAGAATGTCATCTTCATGTTGCTCCTTTGGAAACACTAAAAATCTCCAAAATAGTGATGATGAAGAAAATGAACCACAGATTGAAAAAGAGGAAATGGAGCTTAGTTTGGTGATGTCCCAGAGATGGGACTGCAATATTGAAGAACATTGTGCCAAAAAAAGGTACTTTTACAAGTTGTTTTAGTTACTTTAATAACTTATTTTGTCATTATCATTGTTCTCTAATTACTATTCATAATATGAAATGCCTTATGAACTACACTGAATTATTTAAAACTCTTTTAAGTACTGGTTTGTTTTTCAGGTGGCATACTCATACTTCATATTTCAAGCAAAATAAAATTTGGCTATATTTTGAAAGAGTTACTTCTAACAGTGACTTGATCAGCCCTTGTCCTGACTGTCGAGGAACAACTTACTATTTTATTCCTTTTAGTATTTTTTTGTTCTACTTAATACCATTGGTTGAACTCTTTAATTAACACACAATTATTCTTAGGCATTTAAATTTAACTGAAAAGTGATCTCTGTTAAATATAAGAGTGGGAATAAGAGAGGGAGGAGATGTGCAGTTCGGCATATGCTCACTCCAACTTACCCCTAAATGGTAGAGTTAGAAAGGTGCCAGGGGATTCCAATGCAATCCCATCAAGGTGGCATGTACCAATGCCATCTCACTAGTCAAAGTGATCAGTTTCAGCTCATAACTGATCATGATGATAGGTCTAAGAGTCAAAGGGATCACATAAACAAGACTAGTGTCTGCTAATACTAACTGATAGAATTAAAAAGGAAAAAACAATCCAACATGGGAAGTGGGATACACAGCAGTCTCAGAATGGCAGATGTCCTAAAACAGCACTCTGGCCTCAGAATCAGCCCTTAAGGCATTCAGATCTGGCTAAAAAGCCCATGAGAATTTCTCAGGCATGGAAAGCCAAGACTCTGTGGCCAAAAAAAAAAATGACCTAAATGAAAGATCTCTGTGAGTGAGATCCCAGCGGAAAGAACAGGCCATCAAAGAAGGAGGTACCTTTTTCAGAAGGGAGGAGAGAACTTCCACTTTGACTATGACCTTGTCTAAATAAGATCAGAGTCGGCGAACTCAAAAGGCTTCCATAGTCTTGGCAGCTCATGACAAGAGCCTCGGGTGATTACTGACGCCATAAATAAAAGTGTCAATTGTTAAATCAACAATGGTAGTCATTGTGCACTTACTCCCCATATAGGATCTCTGTCCTTAATGTGTTGTACTATGTGAATTAACGGTAAAACTACTACTAAAACAGTACTTTATACTTTGTGTGTCTGTGTGGGTACAAACTGTTGAAATCTTTACTTACTAAATACTAAGTTGATCTTCTGTATATAAAGAGAATTGAAAATGAATCTTGATGTGAATGGTATGGGAGAGGGAGTGGGAGATGGGATGGTTGCAAGTGGGAGGGAGGTTATGGGGGGGAAAAAGCTGCTTTAATCCAAAAGTTGTACTTTGAAAATTTATATTTATTAAATAAAAGTTAAAAAAGAGAAATATTTCTTCTGAAAAATCATCTGTTTATATATATAGTATTAACATATGAGTAATAAATGGGGCAAAATCAAAGTATTTCTGGACTGCAGACTTAGAAAGGATGCCCTTGAAGAGTTAAATGGCTATGGATTAGAACAACAATGTGTAGAGTCAGGTTGAAGGAAAGGAATGGCTTACAAATCTGATTAGGTTGAAGGATTTGAATATTTAAAGCAAATAAACTCTGAAGCAAACACTGGTACTCTAGAACTAATTTCTCAATATAAATGAATAAGATGTGGTTTTCTTTCTTTTTTTTAAGATTTATTTATTTATTTGAAAGGCAGAGTTAAAGAGTGAGAGTGAGAGAGAGAGAGGTCTTCCATCCGCTGGTTCACTCCCCAGATGACCACAACGGTCTGAGCTGTGCCAATCCAAAGTCAGAGTCAGGAGCTTCTTCTGGGTCTCCCACAGGGGTACAGGGGCCCAAGTCTTGGGCCATCTTCTACTGCTTTCCCAGGCCATAGCAGAGATCTGGATTGGAAGTAGACCAGCGAGGACTTGAATCAGCACCCATATGGGATGCTGGCACTGCAGGCAGTGGCTTTACCCGCTACACCACAGTGCCAGCCCCACGATGAGGTTTTCTAAATTAGTCTCTATGAGCTTGATTGGTTTGAGTTTGTCCCTGAGTTGTATGATCTGTGTATAGGAAAAATTAAGCCTCTGAGTATAAAAGATTGTATATGCTGCTGCATTAAACCTCTGTAGACAAACTTCTAGAGTCTGTGTTTGAAATCGTCCGCCCCAAAGCCATTATTTGAAAAGTGAAAAATGGTATCCATAAATTCAGTATTCATTTGTATATAAGTATTTATTTTCTACTTAATACATCAAGGTATGAAAATCTCCAGATGTGATGTTATAGTCATCTCTGTAACATAGTCTCTACTATAAAAATAGGCATGGTTTTAACCTATGATTTAATTTATGCTTACATGTTAATTGGCTGTACCAAGTCTGTGAAAGTCATGACCAGTTTAACAAACTTAACATTTCATAAAGATATTTTAGTGACAGATTTAATAATAGAAGCATAGTTTCTAAAAAGAAGGAATTCATTCTACTGTGTATATTGGATGCTACACTTATCTCAGAGTACCATAGTTTTAGAATATCGAGAAAAGTAAGGGTTTGCATTGTAGTGTAATAGGTTAAGCTGCTGCCTACAATGCTAGCATCTCATATAAGAGCTGATTCGATTCCCAGCTATTCCACCTCAGGTCTAGCTCCCTGTTAATGTACCTAAGAAAGCAGTGGAGGAATGCCTGAGTCCTTGGGCCCCTGTAACATGGAAGACCCAGATGAAGCTCCTGGTGCCTGACTTCAGCTTGGCCTAGCCCTGGCCATTGAGACCATCTGGGGAGTGAAACAGCAGATAAAAGACCTCTCTCTCTCTCTCTCTCTCTCTCTCTCTCTCTCTTTCTCTCTCTCATTCTGCCTTTTGAATAAATAAAATTTTTTTAATATCAAGAAAGTAAAAGAAAAGAAGGAAAACTAGATGATCTGTAAACACTTAACTTTTGAAGAACATTTGAAAAGAATGGGCTAATTAAAAAGGAATTATGGTACAATTGATAAATGTCTTCATCTATTATAAAGGTTATCATGTGGCAAAACAACATAGACTAATTCCATATGGCTACAGGGGACAAAGGCAGGAAAAACGTGATAATTGAAAAGATAGAATTTTGTGTAACATAGAAAGATAAGTACTTACAGTTAGATCCAGTAACCCTGGAAAGATTACCCTGTGAGATAGCAAGGGTATCTTCTTATATACAGAAGTAAAAGCTGGTCCGTTAAAAATGGGGCTTTTTCCCTGGTGTGATTATATCCTGCATGCCTGTCTTTTGCAGCAGTGGGTATCTATCTACATCTCCCAGCTAAGTGCATGTCCTGATCCCATGGAAGGGCTGACAGACCAGGAAATGACATCTCCCACCCCCACCATGGCCCCAAAAGTCTTTTTGGTTGTGAACCAAAAGTTGACAAAGATGATCACTTTAAAGTTGACAGTGCAAAAAATGAGCACCAGTTATCTTTAAGAATGATCAGTGTAGTTGCTGGTACAAAGGAAGAAATATACATTGTTGAAGGCAGAGGTAATGAATTATGAAGCTAATCCAATTAAAGTAGCATTGGCGACTTGAAAACGGTTGTACAGTCAATGATTTCCCTTGAGAGCTTAGAAACAACACTACCTGTAGTCTTAAGATTGAGGTATGGTTCAGGGCCTGCCTATGCATGTTAGAGGGCATTACTTAGCTATGGAGAAAGATGCTGAGTCAGAAGATGAAGAGGAGGAGGATATGTAACACTGTGAAGTATATCTAGAAAGTGATCTGTACCTGGAGGTGGCAGCAAGATACCAAAGAAAAAAGTAAAGCTTGTTACTGATGAAGAGGACGAGGAGGAGGAAGAAGAGGAAAATTTTGATGAAGAGGAAACTGAAAAGCTCCAATGCAGAAATCTATACAAGATATGCCAGCCAAAAATGCACAGAAATAAATTCAGAATTGTAAAGATTCAAAACCATCAACACCAAGATCAGAAGTTCAAGAATTCTTCAAAAACTCCTAAAACACCAAAATGACCTAATTCTGTAGAAGACATTAAAACAGAAATGTAAGCAAGTTTAGAAAAAGGTGGTTCTCTTCCCAAAGTGGAGAATTGCTTCCAGGTGACTGACCTTGAGGCTATTCAAGATCTTTGGCAGCAGAGGAAGTCTCTTTAAGAAAATGGTTTAAACAGTTTTTTGAAATTTTCTGACTTCCTCTTTTTTTTTTTTTTTTTTTTTACAGGTAGAGTTAGACAGTGAGAGAGAGAGAGAAAGCCAGGCGGAGGATTAGCTAAGTGAGTCGCGGCTCTGGCCCACATCTTTAAAATTTAACAGGGATTTTGGATGACACATTCTTCCCAATGGAACCTGGACAACATTTATCAAACGTGGTAGGGAGAGTTCTCACTCTGCATTATGAAAAGGACAGCCAGCTACCAACTGTTTCAGAAATGAAGTCAGGCTGGCACCACAGCTCACTTGGCTAATCCTCCACCTGTAGCACTGGCACTCTGGGTTCTAGTCCCGGTTGGGGTGCCAGATTCTGTCCCGGTTGCTCCTCTTCCAGTCCAACTCTCTGCTGTGGCCCGGGAAGGCAGTGGAGGATGGCCCAAGTGCTTGGGCCCTGCACCTGCATGGGAGACCAGGAGGAAGCACCTAGCTCCTGGCTTCAGATTGGCGCAGTGCCAGCCACAGTAGCCATTTTGGTGTGAACTAACGGAAAAGGAAGACCTTTCTCTCTGTCTCTCTCTCTCACTAACTCTGCCTGTCAAAAAAAGAAAAAGTTGGACTAGATGATCTCCAATGTCTCTTTCTTCTCTTAGGACAGTTATTTTATGACTTTTGAAAGAAAGGCTTTATTAAAGGAAACCATTCTGCATATAATAGGTATTATTTTTAAACTTTTGAGACCAGAGAAAGAAAACAATTGAGTGTGGATAAAAGTGTGCCCAATTAGATGAAAGGGGAAGTATCAGGTTAGTATCAATATGAGATGAAACTTAAAAGAGACTATTTGGACTTCACAGGCTATTTGAATTCCTCAGTAACCCTACATTATAGCCCCTACGAGAATACCTCAATACCTGTAACCTAGCTCCTCTCTGATACCTGTCATTTTCTTACTAATCATAACCTGTGTGTCCCTTCCCTCATCATCTTATAGTTTCTATTTAAAGTCTGAATATAATGGTTATATATTTTTAAAATATAGCAGGATGCCACCTTTTGAGAAATCGCCATTCTATTTGTATATTTGAGCATAAGATGAAGAGAATATAAGGAAGAACGTGATTAGATCTGATAACCCAGGACATTGGGGAGCAGCAAATGCATGTGTTTTGCTGTCTTCTAGCTCATAGGAAAGGATTGTATTTATTATAACTATTTACATATACTATGAACATTTTAATAAAGTAAATGCACTTTTTTTGAAGTTACAAGTTTTAGTTTTTTTTGTTATACTATTGTAGAGTCAAACTACACAAATTATTTACATTTGAGATGCTCTTTTCTAATGATTATATCAGTGACTCTCACTATTCTCTAGATCACTGTGCAGAAATAACCACAGAAGTTCAACTGAAGAGGATGATTCCTCTTCTGAAGAAGAAATGGAATGGAGTGATAACAGTTTGCTTCTAGCCAGTCTTTCTATACCTCAGTTAGATGGAACTGCAGATGAAAATAGTGGTGAGTAAATAAGTCTACTGTGAGCATTTGGTTATTTCAGAGCTAAAAAGATATTTTATTTTGAGACTATAATCACACTTCCTATATAAGAGAGATTATAGCAACACTGTTACATTTTGCTTTATCATTTTTTCTTTTGGATGAATGTAGAAACGTGATGCTTTCTCATTTGTAAGAAGATATAACACTAATCATTGATTTCAAGTTTCATAAACTTTAATCAGTTTATAATGTTAATATTTCAACAACAAACTGTAGGAAATACACTCAGTTTGTTTGAAATGGTAATCCTAAAAAGCTTATTTTATAAAAAATTTTAACTGACAGTATTTTCCCCTAATTTTCTCCCAAGAGCATATGTGTTTAAAATGATGACTAATGACTAGCAATTATAACTAATTCAGTACTTTAGGTTGAGTTATAATCTCAATGATAGATGTGACCTTTTTGTTGTGATAACTATTTTAAAACACATACTTAATTTCAAATAATTTCTTTTATGGTGATGGTATCTTGATATTGGAAAATGTTTTAAAAATTAAGAGAGTAGTAATAAAATGACTTTTTCCCCCATTCCAGACAATCCATTGAACAATGAAAATTCTAGAACCCATTCTTCTGTGATTGCAACAAGCAAGCTATCAATAAAACCCTCCATCTTTCACAAAGATGCTGCTACATTAGAACCCCCATCTTCTGCTAAGATTACCTTTCAGTGTAAACACACAAGTGCCCTTTCTTCCCATGTTTTGAACAAGGAAGATTTAATTGAAGACCTTTCACAGCCAAACAACACAGAAAAAGGTCTAGATAGTTCAGTCACTTTTACAAATGAAAGCACTTATTCTATGAAATATCCTGGATCTTTAAGCAGTACTGTCCATTCAGAAAATTCTCATAAAGAGAGTAATAAAAAAGATGTGCTCCCCGTATCCTCCTGTGAAAGTAGTATTTTTGATTATGAAGAAGATATTCCATCTGTTACAAGACAAGTACCAAGTAGAAAGTATACAAACATTAGAAAGATTGAAAAGGATGCACCTTTTATACATATGAACCGTCACACTAATGAGAACTCATTGGGCAAAAACTCTTTCAACTTTTCTGACTTAAATCATTCAAAAAATAAATTATCTTCTGAAGGAAATGAAAAGGGAAACAGCACAGCTCTGAATAGTTTATTCCCTTCATCATTAACTGAAAATTGTGAATTGCTTTCATGCTCAGGGGAGAATAAAACTATGGTACATTCTCTTGATAGCATTGCTGATGAAAGTGGACTAAATAAACTCAAAATCAGATATGAAGAATTTCAAGAACATAAAACAGAAAAGCCAACCCTCAGCCAGCAAGCAGCACACTATATGTTTTTCCCTAGTGTTGTTCTTTCTAATTGTCTCACTAGGCCACAGAAACTGTCTCCTGTCACTTACAAACTACAACCTGGAAATAAACCATCTCGGTTAAAATTGAATAAAAAGAAACTTGCAAGTCATCAGGAGAATTCTACCAAAGGTAGTGGGACTGGATCCACAAAAGATAATTGTATACAAAATAGTATACAAAATAATCCTTATAACAATAATCCTGAGAAGGATAATATATTGGCCACTGATTTCATTAAAGCCACTCGTGGAGCTTTTGAAAATAAAATACCTACAGATGGTTTTATAGACTGTCACTTTGGAGACGGGAACTTGGAAACTGAGCAGTCCTTTGGACTATATGGAAATAAATATACACTTAGAGCCAAACGCAAAGTAAATTATGAGACTGAAGATAGTGAGTCAAGTTTTGTAACACACAACTCAAAAATTAGCCTACCTCATCCCATGGAAATAGGAGAAAGTTTAGATGGAACTCTGAAATCTCGAAAACGAAGAAAACTGTCTAAAAAGCTTCCCCCTGTCATCATAAAGTATATTATCATTAATAGATTTAGAGGGAGAAAAAATATGCTTGTAAAGCTAGGAAAAGTAGACTCTAAAGAAAAACAAGTCATATTAACAGAAGAAAAAATGGAACTATATAAAAAGCTTGCACCTTTGAAGGATTTTTGGCCAAAAGTTCCTGACTCCCCTGCAACCAAATACCCCATTTACCCACTAACACCAAAGAAAAGTCACAGAAGAAAGTCAAAACATAAGTCTGCTAAGAAAAAAACTGGTAAGCAGCAAAGAACAAATAGTGAAAATATTAAAAGAACTTTGTCTTTCAGGAAAAAACGGTCGCATGCTATTCTTTCTCCTCCCTCACCATCTTACCATGCTGAAACCGAAGACTGTGACTTGAATTATAGTGATGTTATGTCTAAACTAGGTTTTCTTTCTGAGAGAAGCACAAGTCCCATAAATTCTTCTCCACCTCGCTGCTGGTCTCCCACTGACCCAAGAGCTGAAGAAATCATGGCTGCTGCAGAAAAAGAAGCAACACTTTTTAAGGGTCCTAATGCATACAATAGTAAGACTGTTAATTCTCGTATAGGAAAAAATAGTCGGGCAAGAGCGCAAGCTAAGAAATCAAAGGCAAAGCTTGTTAATCCCTCTATAGTTACTAAGAAAAGGAACAAACGAAATCAGACAAACAAACTGGTAGATAATGGAAAAAAGAAACCAAGAGCAAGACAGAAACAAAAGACAAATGAAAAAGGTACATCAAAAAAGCATATAACACTTAAGGATGAAAAAATAAAATCTCAGTCTGGTGCTGAAGTTAAGTTTGTGCTGAAACACCAGAATGTGGCTGAGCTCACGAACAGTCCTGGAGGCTCTCAACTACTTTTTAAACAGAAAGATGTGTCACTCACAGGCTCTGTTATAGAGCATCCTCTTTCTGTTCCTCTACCAACTGGAATTAATGCACAACAGAAGTTATCTGGCTGCTTTTCTTCTTTTTTAGAAAGCAAAAAATCTGTGGATATGCAAACATTCCCCAGTTCTCGAGATGATCTGCATTCATCAGTTGTATGTAGTTCTGTAGGATCTGGAATCTCAAAAATTAATGCTCAAAGGTCTCATAATCAGAGTGCTATGTTTTCTCTGAAAGAATCAACGTTGATTCAAAAAAATATATTCGACCTTTCCAAACATTTATCTCAGGTAGCACAGAATACACAGATATCTTCAGGTATAATGTCTCCAAAGACAGAAGAGAATGCAAGTATACAAAAAAACTATTTGTCATCTGTTGGAAAGTTAAATGAAAATCGCAGTTCCCTAGAATCAAAGCTGGATCAGGGATGTTCTTCTAATTTTTCACATTGCAAAGACAGTCAGCCGCAGATCGTATGCATGGCAGAACAATCCAAGCACAGTGAATCGTGTACTGTAGGAAATGCAACTTCAGAGGAAAGCCAAATGCCTAATAATTGCTTTGTAACTTCCTTGAGAAGTCCCATCAGACAAATAGCATGGGAGCAGAAACAAAGGGGTTTTATTTTAGATATGACAAATTTTAAGCCTGAAATAGTAAAACAAAGGTCATTTTCAGAAGCAATTTCACAAACCAAAGCACTTTCTCAGTGTAAAAATCAAAATGTGTCAACACCTTCAGCATTTGGCGAAGGACAGTCTGGACTAGCAGTTCTAAAAGAACTGTTACAAAAAAGGCAGCAGAAAGCACAAAATGCAAATATTATGCAAGATCCATTGTCTAACAAACATCAACCAAACAAAAATATTTCTAGTTCCTTTGAACACAATAAAGCAAATAAGCAGACACGATCAGTAACATCTCCAAGAAAACCTCGAACTCCCAGAAGTACAAAACCTAAAGAGAAGAATTCCAAACTTCTAAAAGTAGACTCTTTAAATTTACAAAACTCTAGCCAGTTGGATAATTCCCTCTCAGATGATAGTCCTGTCTTTTTTTCAGATCCGGGTTTTGAGAGTTGTTATTCACTTGAAGATAGCTTGTCTCCTGAACATAGTTATAATTTTGATATTAATACAATTGGTCAGGCAGGGTTTTGTAGCTTTTATTCTGGAAGTCAGTTTGTTCCAGCTGATCAGAATTTGCCTCAGAAGTTTTTAAGTGATGCTGTTCAGGATCTTTTTCCAGGACAAACTATAGAAAAAAATGAGTTTTTAAGTCATGATAACCAAAAGTGTGATGAAAACAAGCATCATTCTTCAGATTCAGCCTCATGGATTAGATCTGGTACTTTAAGTCCTGAGCTTTTCGAAAAGTCATCCATAGATAGCAATGAGAATCTTCGCCACAGCCAGTGGAAAAATAACTTTCATCCCCTAACAGCTCGGTCCAATTCCATAATAGATTCTTTCTGTGTCCAGCAAGCAGAGGACTGTCTAAATGAAAAATCCAGATTGAATAGGAGTTCGGTAAGCAAAGAAGTGTTTCTTAACCTCCCACAGCCAAGCAATTCAGACTGGATTCAAGGTCACACCAGAAAAGAAATGGGACAGTCAATTGACTCAGTTAATACCTCTTTTACTACAATACTCTCCTCTCCCGATGGTGAACTTGTAGATGCAGCTTCTGAAGATTTAGAATTGTATGTTTCAAGAAACAATATGTTGACACCAACTCCTGATAGTTCACCAAGGTCTACCAGCTCTCCCTTACAATCTAAAAATGGCAGTTTCACTCCTCGAACTGCTCACATTCTGAAACCACTTATGTCCCCACCAAGTAGGGAAGAAATTGTGGCAACATTGTTGGATCATGACCTTTCAGAAACTGTTTACCAGGAACCATTCTGCAGTAATCCTTCTGATGTGCCAGAAAAGCCCAGGTAATGAAATTTTTTTTCCCCCTTTGAGTTATTCTGAAGAGTTGTATATTACAAATTTGCTACTTCGTTGCAGGTTTTTTGTCTGTTAATGCTGTATTTGTAAGTATACTATTGTGAAAACTATTCGTAATTATAGACTTACTAAGAAAACACAGCATGGCTTTTGTCCTGCTGGCTAAGATGCCTGTGCCCATGTTGGAGTGCCAGGGTTGGACACCTGGCTCACTCCTGACTCCAGCTTCCTGCTAATTCAAAACCCAGAAGACAGCAATGATGGCTTGTGATTGGGTTCCTGCTTCTAGCTTCAGACCCAGCCAGGGGCCATTGTGGGCATTTGGGGAATAAACCAGCAGATGGAAGGTCTCTCTGTTGTCTCTGTGCCCCTCAAATAAATAAGCATGAATCTAATTTTTTAATTTAAAAAATTCACAAGCTACCCAGACTATTGCATCTAGGGAGATTAACTAACTTTGATAAATATTGAACTTGAATCTACTGCTTAAGAATTAGAGTTATAAAGGCTCACTTTGACATGAGGCAAAGTTAAGAGGATGCCATAAAACTTTTTTCAAAAAATCTTTTTTTAAAGACATAGCAACGGGGGTGGGAGTTGGGGGAGAGATCTTCTATCTGCCCATTCATTCCCCAAATGGTACCAATAGTGAGGTCTGGACCAGGCCAAAGCCAGAATCCAGGAACTCCATCCTGGTTACCCACGTGGGTGGCAGGGGCCCAAGTACTTGGGCAGTATCTTCTGCCTTTCCAGGTGTATTAACATAAAGCTGGATTGTAAGCAGAGTAATCAGGACTTGAACCAGCACTCTGACGTGGGATGCTGGTGTTGAAGATGAGACTATTTAACACACTGCACTACAACACCAGCCTCCTTAATACTTTAAAGGTATTACAATGATCACTTTAAAATAATTTTTAATAAATATTAAGTTTGTATACATTTTGAAAACAATTTAATTTTTAAAAAGTGTTTGAGCATGTAAATGTTTTTATTGCCCTTAAATTTTCAAAATAAGATTATTTCTATTATAAACCACTTTTTCATGTGTATTCATTATCTTCAGTGATATTGTATTGCTTGTTATATATAGTTATTAGCAATGTAAATGGGCTTTAGTTCCCCTTCTCCATCTCTTTCTCTCTCTTTTTAAGATTTACTTATTTATTTCAAAGAGAGACAGAGAGAAGGAAATTTGATATCTGCTGGTTTATTCCCCAGATGGCCACAATAGCTGGGGCTGGGCAAGTTTAAGCCAAGAGCCAGGAACTTCTTCCAGGTCTCCCATGTGAGTGTCAGGGGCCCAGACACTTGGGCCATCTTCCGCTGCTTTTTCTAGTTAGCAGGTAGCTGGACGTGAACAGATACCCATAGAGGATGCTGGCATCGAAGGCAGCAGCTTTACTTGCTATGCTACAACACTGGCCCCTGGATCTCTCTTTTTCGAAAAATGTTTGTTTGAAAGTCAGAATGACAGAAGGAGGGAGGGAAGCAGAGAGAGTGATTGATTTGTTTTCTGCTTGCTGGTTCACTCCCCAAATGCCTACAACATCCAGGGCTGGGTGAAGCCAGTAGCCAGGAATTCTGTCTGGATCTCCCACATGGTGTCAGGAACTCAAGCACATCCTCTACTGCTGCCCAGGCACATTGTCAGGGAACTAGATCAGAAGCAGAGTAGGCAGAACTGGAACTGACACCCTGATATGAGATTCAAGTATTGGCAAGAGTCCACCTGACCCATTGCACCACAATGCCTGCCCGCTCTCTTTTAAGAATCTTTCAGGGTCAGGGCTGGCACTGTGGTGTAGCAGGTGAAGCTTGGGCACAAGTTTGAGCCCAGGTTGCTCCACTTCTGACCCAGCTCTCTGCTAATGTGCCTGGGAAGGCAGTAGAGGATGGCCCAAGTACTTGAACCCCTGTACCCACGTGGGAGACTCTGAAGAAGCTTCTGGCTCCTGACTTCAGATCTGCCCAGCTCCAGCCATTGTGGCCACTTGGGGAGTAAACCAGTGGATAGAAGATACCTATCTCTCTCTCTCCCTCCCTGCCTCCCTCTCTCCCTGTAACTGCCTTTCAGATAAATAAGTCTTTGAAAAAAAATATTTCAGGGAAGTGATAGACATACACAGCAACTGGTGAGTAACCTGTACAAACCTCCATCGCTGAATTAGGACTTATCTGATAAGAGCTAAATTGAAGAACATACTTAATCCAGGAGATTTATAATCTGGTGTTTGTCCCTATCCCTGGGGTTGTGATCCCATATGCTTAACCAGCTTCTGAGAGGTAGTTTATTTTAACCATCCATTGTGAAGCAAAAAAGATCTGGGACTGCTCAGTCAGACCCTGCTTGGTTTAAATGATGGAAAAAGATATGAAGAGCCAAGAAAGGCAGAGGCCACCCTGCATATATAAACTGACCTTTGGCGGTACATTGTTCCTGAAAGTAGTTAAAAAAAAAATGCTGTGGATACATGTCATTAAACACTTGCCCTAGTTCTCAAAATGTGCAAGGCCAAGAATGAATCCAGATGTGAACTATGAATTTTGTGACATAATGTGTCAATGTGGGTTTGTGAGTTGTAGCATATGTTCTGCTCTGATTAGGGATAGTGATAATGGGGAGGCTGTGTATATGTGGAGACAAAAAACAGATATGGGAAATCTCTACACCTTCCTTTTAATTTTTCTGAGAATCTAAAGCTATTCTGAAAAGTATTTCAAAAAAGTGTTTTTAGAGAAACAGTAAATGCCAAACTTTCACTCAGCAGATTAGCATTTCCTATAGGATTCTATTTAAGGAAGGAGTAAAAAAAGATCATCAGAAATAGAGCAGTTCCTTCCTCTAATGACCGAAAGTAAACGATAGATTCACAGTTTTGGTTTTGTTTTGCGTAGTAACCATATGGTATATTTTTTTTAAAAAAAGATTTATTTTTGGGGTGGGCACTGTGGCATAGCAGGTAAAGCTACTACCTGCAGTGCTGACATCCCTTATGGGCGCTGGTTCGAGTCCCAATTGGTATACTTCCTATCCAGCTCTCTGCTATGGCTTGGGAAAGCAGTAGAAGATGGCCCAAGTCCGTAGTTCCCTGCACTTGCCTGGGAGACCCAGAAGAAGCTCCTGGCTTTGGATCAGCACAGCTCCAGCCGTTACAGCCATCTGGGGAGTGAACCCACGGATGGAAGACCTCTCTCTGCCTCTGCCTCTGTCTCTGCTTCTCTGTAACTCTGCCTTCAAATAAATAAATCTTCAAAAAAAAGATTTATTATAAATCTTTAAAAAAAAGATTTATTATTTATTTGAAATGTGAGGCAACACAGAAGTTTCCATCTACTACTAGATCATTTGCCAAATGGCTGCAACAGCCAAGTCTGAGCCAGGACTAGGAACCTCAGGAGTTTCAGGAGCTCAAGTAGTTGAGCCATCTTCCACTGCACTCCCAGGTGTGTTGGCAGGAAGCTAGATAGCAAGTGGAACAGTTGGAACACTGTGCCATAACGCCAGCCCTGCCCCCTGGGACTCTTTATTTTACTGCTAGAGTATATGAATATCTATTCTTTGATATCAGTTTCCATTTTGGGGGGCTTTTGCCTTTATTAGTAGTGCTTATGATGTTTATATATTTTTAAAATTATTTTCGCTTTTATCTGAAAGGCAGAGGCAGGTAAAGATAGAAACACTGACAGAGATCTTCCATATACTAATTTATTCACCAGACGCCCACAAAAGCCATGACTGGGGCAGGCCAAAGCCAGGAACTCGGAACTCAATCCAGATCTCCCATGTAGGTTGCAGGGAGCCAAGTACTTGAGTCTTTATCTGCTGCTTTCCAAATTGTACATTTGTAGGGAGCTAGATCAGAAGCAAAGTAACTGGGACTTGAGCCAGGCACTCCAGTATGGGATGTGGGCATGGCAAATAGCAATTTAACTGCTGTGCCAAATGCCCACCTGTATGGTTTATTATTTTTTAAATCCAGTGTCAGCAATTTGTTTTTTTAAGATTTATTTACTGAGAGACAGACATATAGAGCATTCTTTCATCTACTGTTTCACTCCCTAAATAGCCACAAAGGCCGAAGCTAAGCCAATCCAAAGCCAAGGGCCAGCAACTTCTGCCAGGTCTCTCCTATGTGGGTGGATAGGCCCAAGTACTTGGGCCATCTCCCACGACTTTCCCAGCCTACAAGCAGAGAGCTGAATCAGAAGAGGAACAGCTGGGAGTCAAACCAGCACCCATACGGGATGCCGGTGCCTCAGGTGGAGGCTTAACCTACTATACCACAATACCGGTGCTTGTGGTTTATTTTTAAATTGAACATTTTTCTACTTCAGCCTTATATATCTTTTTAAACTTTTATTTACAAAACTTATCATGGGGTAATCATTAGCTTTGTGTAACTTTTCATTTTTCTTGAAAAACAACGTTTTTAAATTTAAAAAAAGTTTATATTCAGTATAGAAAATTTAGGAGCATAAATCAAAGAATTAAGAATCATACTAGGGACCAGTGCTGTGGCATAGCGAGTAAAGTCATTGCCTGCAGTGCCAGCATCCCATATGGGCACTGGTTGAGTCCCAGCTGCTGCACTTCCGATCCAGCTCTCTGCTATGGCCTGGGAAAGCAGTGGAAGATGGCCCAAGTCCTTGGGCACCTGCACCCACATGGGAGACCCAGAAGTAGCTTCTGGCTCCTGGCTTCGGATTGGTGCAGCTCTGGCTGTCGTGGCCATCTGGGGAGTGAAACAGGGGATGAAAGATCTTTCTCTCTCTCTGCCTCTCCTTTTCTGTGTAACTCTGACTTTCAAGTGAATAAATCTTAAAAAAAAAATCATGTTATTTCTCTACCTAGTGATAGCCACCAAAATACTTTGGTATGTTTTCTTAGTTTTTTTAAATGTCTGATTTTTAGTTGGTTTTGTGAATTCTTAATCTTACTGTAGTCATAGTATTACATCCAAATTTATTAGTATTATAAACATTCTCCAACTTAAAAGTTTCTTGAAGGATCTTTTAATGACTCAGTAAATTTCTATCACCTGTTTATTACTGGATAAAGATTGGTTCCTGTTTTGCCAAAAATATGTGGCTACTTCAAAAAGTTAATGGAAAATTCAATTGTAAGATAATCTTATTTCCTACAAAAATTTTTGAAATCCATGCATAGTTTTTCATAATATACATTTTCCATGAACATTTTTAAAGATACATTTATTTGCTTGAAAGGCGTTGTAAGGAGAGCAGAGAGGAAATTAATTATCTTCCATCCGTGGTTCACTCCCCAAAAAGACTGCAAAGAAACCAGGAACCAGAACTCCATCCAGATCTCTCACATGGGTGGTAAGGATCCAGGTACTTGGGCTATCATCCACTGCTTTTCCAGGCATAAGAACAAGGAATGGTATTGGAAGTGGAGGGGCTGGGGCTTAAACAGGCACTCCAGTATGGGATGGCAAGCAGCAGTTTAACCTGGCCCCTCCATGAACATTTTGAAGTATGCTTATAAGATAAATTGATTGGGGCCGGCGCTGTGGCACAGCAGGTTAAAGCCTGGGCCAGTAGCACTGGCATCCCATATGTGCACCAGTTCGTGTCCTGGCTGCTCCACTTCCAGTCCAGCTCCCTGCTAATGCACCTGGGAAAGCAGCAGGAGATGACCCAACTTGGGCCCCTGTACCCACACAGGAAACCGGGAAGAAGCTTCTGGCTCCTGGCTTCAGATCAGATCAGCTCTGGCTGTTGGCAGCCATTTGGGGAATGAACCAACAGATGGAAGACCTCTCTCTATGTGTCTCTACCTCTCTCTCTAACTCTGCCTTTCAAATAAAAATGAAATAAATCTTTTTTTATAAAGGTTAATTGATCAGTATCTTCTTCATAAAATATTTCTTATCTTTTGGAGTTTTGTCTTTGTATAGCCCTAGAAGTAGGAAAGAGTTACGAAGAACCATGTAAGGCAGAGTCCATACTGCATGTATATATTGACATTTAGCAGTACCATATTGAAAAATTTAAGGCTCTTGATATATGTTAAAGTTTTCTCAGTGAGTTACAGCAACCCTGTTGGCAATATGCAAGAAAGCTGAATTCACTGTACCTTATCAATTTTTATTCTTCATTTCATTATGACCTCTGTATCACTTAGATTAGAATTGGGTGTGGTTGTATGGTATGAGTACTAAACTTCCTTCAACAGCAGTATTTCTCTTTTCCACATGGCCAAGAAATGAGTACAGGGAAGGTGCTGGATGCTGGTTTTAGAGTTTGATTGGTAGAGACCAAAATCTTTCCATATAAAGAAAGGAACTGTGGTGTTCTTTCTTCAACTCCAAATCAGAAAATATAAATCCAGTAAATTGAGTTTTACCTGGAGAATGGCCAGAGCTTTGGAGGGATCATGCTTTAAGAGAAGTTATTGAAAAAACTAAGAACTACTTTTATATCCACAAAAGAATATACAGAAGAAAAAGTAGATTTATTTTTGTGTTGTTGCAGTAGGCAGATATAGCATCAATAGATTAGGGAAAGATAGAGGTTTCACTTAATATTTACAACTACTGGAAATTAAAGCATACTCTTATTTAGTGATTCCACAAATATATATATAATGTAATATATATATATATATACACACGTTAGTAACATTTTCTTGTAATACTGTTAAAGCCTGCCTCAATTAATTTTCAAAACATTTTTCCTTTAGTAGTTTGATAGTAGTATGCTACATAGAGGACCTTTTTGAGTCAAATATATTTGGGGTCCTTTGAACCTCTGGATATCCATATCTTTTTCAAGGTCTGGGAAGTTTTCAGCTATTGTTTCATTTAGTATGCTTTCTATGCCTTTTCCCTTTTCTTCTCCTTTGAAAATAACTATAGTTTATATATATAGTTTTTATATATATATATATATTTGCTTGCTAAATGGCGTCACATAAGTCTCAGAGGCTTGTGATTTCTTTTTCAATGTTTGGGATTTTTTTTTTTTAGTTGACTGGCTTTGCTAAACTACTATGAATGCTAGAGAGTATAAGAAGAGGCTATAGATAACACCAGTGATATAGTCTGTGACTAATAAATTACCCCATTGTTTTTATCCATATGTGGTGATAGTATAGTTGCTTAAGATTAGTTAGAGGAAAAGTCATTTCCTTGAAACAAATTTTGATAGAACACTAAAGCAAAATAAAAAAACTTATTCCTTTGGTGTTGATGGTATCTTCAAAGAAAATTCATTTAGTGATCATACATTTGTGAGGAAGAACATACTGAGATTAAAGATAGACTGTTCCTGTCTAAAGTAGTAGATGGGTGGAAAGAAAGGGGCTTTTTTTTTTTTTTTAAGACTTTTCTTGAGAGACTTAGAAAAATCTCTAGGATAGGGAGTTACATATTTTGGTAACTTGTCTTTGAGAAAACACAGTTGTTCTAAAATATGTTGTTTACAGGGAGATCGGGGGACGGGTCCTCATGGTCGAAACTAGACTTCCAAATGATCTGGCTGAGTTTGAGGGAGACTTTTCTTTGGAAGGACTTCGTCTGTGGAAAACAGCATTCTCAGCAATGACTCAGAATCCAAGACCAGCATCACCCCTTCGTAATGGCCAACCGGTTGTCAATAAAGGGTCAAGCAATAGCCATAAAATGGTTGAAGATAAAAAAATTGTGATTATGCCTTGCAAATGTGCCCCAAGTCGACATCTAGTTCAAGCATGGCTTCAATCCAAAGAAGAATGTGAACGTTCCAAGAAACTGCCTAAAACTGAGCCAACTGGAGTTACAAAATCTGCTGAGAACTTTAGCTCTTCAGTTAACCCAGATGACACACCTGTAGTGCCTCCAAAGATGGATGTAAATCCACATACACTTGCCACTACAGCACATACCAAGGAAAATATTGATAATTCTCAGATTTCTTCACAAGTGTCAACCACAGGATGCAGTCAAACTGCAAGTGAAAGTCAGATGCTGCCACTAGTTGCCTCTGAGAAAGATGAAGATGATGATGATAATCACTATAGCTCCCCTGAGTCTCCAGTAATTCCCCCTTGGCAACATGCAGTATCCCCAGATTCCAGAATGTTAAATGGAGATGATAGAACCTCATCGCCAGTAGAGGAGCTCCGTTCTCTGGCTGTGGAGAACTTCTTAAAGCCAATAAAAGATGATATACAGAAAAGCCCCTGCAGTGAGCCTCACGAGCCTCTAGCAATATCTCCAATTAATGCTAGGACACGAACTGGGAAATGTGAATCATTATGCCTTCATAGTACACCAGTCATACCAAGAAAACTTCTGGAAAGGCTTCCTGACACAACTGGTCTTAGCCCTTTATCAACAGGTAGGTGTACAACTGGCTTATTTTATTTTATTTTATTTTTAAGATTTATTTATTTGAAACAGGTAGAGGCAGAGAAAAAGAGAGGTCTTCCATCTGCTGGTTCACTCCCCAAATGGCTGCAGTGGTTAGAGCAGGGCCAGTAAAAAGCCCGGAGCCTGGAACATTTTCTGGGTCTCCCACATGGACACAAGGGCCCAAAATTTTGGGCCATCTTCTGCTTTCCCAGACACATTAGCAGGGAGCTGGATCAGAAGTGGAACACCCATGACTTGAACCAGCATCCATATAGGTTGCTGGCATTCTAGGCAGTGGCTTTCCCCACTACACCATGGCACCAACCCTTCCATAATTGTTCTTTAAAAATGAAGATAACATTACATGGAGTGAAAATCGGAGGTTTTAAAATGAAGTTATAGTTCAGAAAGTAAGAGATCATTATTATTTTATGTCTTAGTTATCACGTGGACATTTTTTCATGTTCCTGCCTTGTGGGTGAGCCCTCTCAGCAACCTTAACTTCTTGTCAACTTGTCAACTTGATTTTTCCCATTAACTATATGCATACCCACACCTCTCCCATCTTATCTTTTTTTTTTTTTAACTTTTATTTAGTAAATATAAATTTACAAAGTACAGCTTATGGATTACAATGGCTTTTTTCCCCCCATAACTTCCCTCCTACCTGCAACCCTCCCCTTTCCCGCTCCCTCTCCCATTCCATTCACATCAAGATTCATTTTCAATTCTCTTTATATACAGAAGATCAGTTTAGCATATATTAAGTGAAGATTTCATCAGTTTGCACCCACACAGAACATAAAGTGTAAAATACTGTTTCAGTACTAGTTATAGCATTAATTCACATTGAACAACACATTAAGGACAGAGATCCTACATGAGGAGTAAGTGCACAGTGACTCCTGTTGTTGACTTAACAAATTGACACTCTTGTTTATGGTGTCAGTAATCACCCTAGGCTCTTGTCGTGAGTTGCCAAGGCTATGGAAGCCTTTTGAGTTCACCGACTTTGATCTTATTTAGACAAGGCCATAGTCAAAGTGGAAGTTCTCTCCTCCCTTCAGAGAAAGGTACCTCCTTCTTTGATAGCTCGTTCTTTCCACTGGGATCTCACT